>NW_017671369.1:0-82531 GCF_001879085.1 Nicotiana attenuata | reverse complement strand
ATCTGAGACCTGCAATTTTTCATACTTAGACGAATTTTAACCCTCTTTTCTTCATTCTTTCAAAACCCAAACTCCATAGGCGATTTTCCAAGAAACCTATCTTCTCCAAATCATTTGTAAGTCAATTTTTACTTAACTTCTTCAATCTTTAACATCATTAGACATGTTTTCATCTTAAAATCAAGGATTTCCATGGGTGAAAATGGGGATTTTGGGTAGAACTTAGGTTTTCTTAAAATTGGGGATTTGGACCTCCATTTGAGGTCCGATTTCAAAACAAACATAGATATGAACTCGTGGGGGAATGGGTAACCGGATTTTGGTTCGAACCTCGGGCTTTGACCACGTGGGCCCGAGGGCATTTTTGGAATTTTTGGGAAAAACTTGGGAAAATTATTTTTATGCATTCAAATTGATTTATATAGTGTTTATTAAAGTAATTGAACAATTTGTGATTAGATTCGAGCGAATTGGAGGTGGAAGTGAGGTAAAGCGATAGTTGAGGACTAAGTGGACTTCAAGGCTTTGAGGTAAGTGTTTGGTTTAACCCTAGCTTGAGGGAATAAGAGTTGAGTCTTGTTGCTAATTGCTATGTGATCGAGTACGATGTATAGGCATGGTGACGAGTATCTATACATTGGTGTCTAGCATGACCGTGAGTCCTTATAATGTGATTATCATGGCTTGGTTGTGAACTCCGTGTTTATTGGAGGATTTCTATATGTTGTGAATAACATGTGAACGGTGACATGATCATTTGATCCTAGGAGCATTGGCTCAAATTGTGATACGAATATTGAAAGTATATGAAATGACTTGAATCTGTGGAGCGTTGGCTCAAGATGGTAGAGTGGATTATAAGATAAGAAAAGTAAGAAAGAAAAAGTGTTGTTGATTATTCCCTTGCCGGGACGTTTGGTTGAACTTGTTGGTTTCTTTCCCTTCCGGGATTTTTGTCAAATATTTGCTTATATTTTTATGCCTCTTAATCGTGACTGTTGTTTGGGGAGTCAGACTGTTAAATGATGTGGATCGGGTTGCGCGCCGCAACAAAGATATTGAGGATCGGGTTGCACGCAACAATAATAATATATTAGGATCGGGTTGCGCGCCGCAACAATGATACATGATAAATGATGTGGGTCGGGTTGCACGCCGCAACAGTGGTATTTGTGGATCGGGTTGCACGCCGCAACAGTGGTATTTGTGGATCGGGTTGCACGCCGCAACAATGGTAAATTGTGGACCGGGTCGCACGCCGCAACAGTTATTGATACCATGTGTTTATATTGAGTATTGTTTTCCTTGTTCATTGTGAATCTAAGCTGCTTTAGTTTGTTACTCGGAATTACTGTTACTATTGTTATCTCCCCACAGCATGTTTCCCCCTCCCATATTGCTAGTTGTTTGGTATTTTGTTTCCGTTGTATATTTATAACTGCACAGGTTTATGTGGTGTCCGGTCTAGCCTCGTCACTACTTCGCCGGGGTTAGGCTAGACACTTACCAGCACATGGGGTCGGTTGTGCTGATGCTACGCTTCTGTGCATTTTTGCACAGGTCCAGGTTCTGAGGAGCAGCAACAGCATTTGTACGGGAGCAGGCTTTCATTATCACGAGACCGAGGTAGCCTTGCAGGCGTCCGCAGGCCCGACGTCTCTTCTGTATGTTCTCTTTTAGACTGTTGCCTCCTTGTCTCGAGACAGACAGCTTCTATGTTTCTTTCAGACCTTTGTATTTAGTATATTCTTAGTGGTTCGTGAGTGATGTGACACCAAATCTTGGGTAGAGGCTATTATTAACTGTTCCGTGTTTTGATTCAGATTTATAAATCAGACTTCCGCTATTATTCTTAGTAAATTTCATGTTCTATATTGATGCTATAAATTGTTAAAATAATTGTTTAGTGATGAAAAGGTAAATAAGTTGGCTTGCCTAGCTACCACGAGTAGGCGCCATCACGATCCCGATGGTGGAAAATCCGGGTCGTGACAATGCGGTTAAGGGCGGTTAAGTGAAAACCGCACCTGCGATGGATTTTCTCAGGTGCGGCGTCGCAGGAGTGACGTATGTACCGCAGATGTGGAAGTTCTGGGCAGAAAGTATATAAGTTCTCCTTCGCGAATTTCAGTTCATCTTCTACCATTTTTGGATGAGTTTGGAGCTTAGAGCTGTGATTTCAAGAGGGAATCGAGGGGTATCAGTGAGGTAAGCTACTTGGGCTTTATATTTTGTGTTTGTGATGATTTTTCCACTATTTAATCATGGAATTTAGTGGGAATTTGGAGAGAAGTGAAAGGGTTAGGGCTTGAGTTTTGGAGAGTTTTGGTTGAGGGTTTGAGGGACCATTTGAGGTCCGATTTTGATGATTTTGGTATGTATAGACTCAGGAGTGAAAGGAGTTTCTAGTTTTGCGATTTTTGTTGATTTCATGATGTGGGCCCGGGGGCCGAATTTGAGTCCAATTCGGGATTTATGGTCTAATTTGATAATTTTCGTGTGGAATTCATTCCTTTAGCGTATATTGATGATAATATGATTTTGGTTAGATTCGGAGCATTTGGAGGCCGAGTCGAGAGGCAAGGGAATCGCTGGTTAGAGTTTTGTCCGGTTTGAGGTAAGTAATGATTGTAAATCTCTTCCTCAGGGTATGAAGCCCCAGATTACACATCGTTTCACTATTTTGAAGTGACGCACACGCTAGACGACGAGCGTGAGGGCGTGCACCATTGGGGATTGTGACCTGGTCCGTTTCGTAGCAACTATTAAGTTGCGTATTTGACTGAAAACTATTTGATACTTATGTGCTTTGGAAAGTATTACTATGTTTTGGGCTGAATGCCATATCTGGGCCTCGTGCCAAGCTGTTGGACCCTTAGGGGCTTTTACTACTATTTCCTCACTGTTTTGATTTAAGATATGTACTCAGTCATGCTATGTTTTACGGATTTCATAACTCAACCTTATTGATGTTGCCCGTTGGGCTGTTCTTGATTCATGTTGTGCCCGAGGGGCTGATTACGAGTGATTGTGAGGTTGCCCGAGGGGCTGATTTTGAGTGATATTATGCCCGATGGACGGTTTGTGATACGTGTTTTGCCCGAGGGGCTAATTATGATTTTCATCATTTTTTTTACTCTAAACTTCATTGAACCTCTGTTGAAATTGTTGGAAAAATATCTTCAAAGGAATTTTTACTGAAATTGGATTTTAATGAGATGATTTGATTTATATACTGTTTTGAAAGCCTACTGTACTTACTGTGATGTTATGACGCGAATTTTTATGTATTTCTTACTGCTTAGTCTTTATTTACTTTTATTACTTACTGAGTTGGCGTACTCACATTACTCCTTGGACCTTGTGTGCATATCCAGGAGTTGCGGGTCATGATAGTAAGCGCTGATCCTTCATCCGTCGCAAATATTCGGAGTCGGCAAGGTAGCTGCATGGCGATCGCAGCCTTGCTCTTCTCCCTCTTGTCTTCCTTAGACTATATTAGTGTTTTCCAGACTGTGATAGTCTTAGTTGTATTCAGACAGTCCTTAGTAGATGCTAGTGACTTGTGAAACCCCGATGTCGGGCCTTTGTTCTTTCCGCACTTGTTATTTAGACTTATGCTATGAAATTTTATTAATTAGTAGCTTTAAAACATCTTTATTATGAAATTTCGATTTGTTTTGGGATTGTGTCGGCTGGCCTAGTTCCATGATAGGCGCCATCACGATCGGGTAGATTTTGGGGTCATGACATCAATATTAAGATTTGAAAATATTATTAATGATTTTTCAAAGTTTATCCTTTTACTAGTTAAATTGAAGAAAATTTATGATTTCAAAATATAAAATGAGAATTTAATTAACCATTTAGTGTTGGCTTGCCTGACAGAGGTGTACGATGCCATCACGACCTTTAATGGATTTGGGTCGTGACATTATCCTTCAGATGAGGCTGCCAACTATGAAACTAATACAAATTATAATGATGATGAAAATGGGGAGAGGTTAATCAAAGAAAACCCAAAACAAGAAGTAGAAAGGTAAAAATAAAGTGTTATATTTGATCAAAATTTTAATACCATTGTGTGGGAGCTTGGTCTTGCGTTTGAGAGTGTTGACAATTTTAGAGAAGCTCTTACTAGGTTTGCAGTTGAAGAAAAAGTAATTGTTGAAAAATATGTTAATCAACCAACAAGGGTGAGGTGTAAGTGCAATGATGACTATCTATGGCATCTTTTTGCTAGCTATGACACAAGGACTAAAGACTTTATGGTGAAGAAGTACATTAAAATACACACATGTGAACCTACAAACAAGATCAAGCTATGCAACAGCAAATGCCTGGCTGTAAAAAATTGAAAAAAAAGAGCAACCTAACATTAGAATTATCAAATTTTAAGAACTTGTCAGAAAAGAATTAGTCTTGTATGTTGGGAGGAATTTGTAGGAAAGCAAAAAAAGAAGGTTTTGAATGACATAATGGGTAACCATGTGCTGGATTTCAGAAGGATTTTGGACAATAGAGATAAAATGCTTAGGTCCAATCCTGGTAGTACATGTGTTGTTAAACTAAGTGAAGAAACTTTTGAAAGTGACAAAAAAATATTTGTTGGCTTCTACATCTGTTTTGATGCATTGGAGAAGGCCTTCAAGGCTGGGTGTAGGCCTTGTATTGGTTTGGATGGTTGCTTCTTAAAGGGTATTTGTAATGGGCAGTTGCTTGTTGCTGTGTGTAAAGATGACAATAACCAGACGCTTCCACTAGCTTGGGCAGTGGTAGAAGTTGAGAATAGTTTACTTGGAACTGGTTTATGATGTTGCTGAGGGATGACCTTGAACTTGGAGATGGGACAGATTTCACATTTATAACAAACATGCAGAAGGTTAGTATTCTGTATCATTTTTCTTCTTTACACTTCTATATTTATGTATATTATACTTCTATTTTTTCATAAATCTTACTGATAATTACTTATTGTTTAGGGACTGAATCAAGCAATGGATGATGTGCTGTCAAACTGTGAACATAAAATGTGTGCTAGATACATCCTAGCTAATTGGTCCAAGAATGGGAGAGGCATTGAAAGAGGAAATTATTTCTGGAGATGTGCCAGAAGTACTTATGAGGCAAAGCTGAAAAAGAATTTTGACTTCATGAAAAGATTAGGTGGTAAAGAATTATTGATGACTTGTTGTGGTATAACAAAGAAAGGTGGTCTAAATTATACTTCAAGTTCTTTAGCAACTGTGACAATATGAATAAAAACATGACAGAAAGTTTCAACTCATGGATATTAGATCCAAGGCACAAGATAATTATAATAATGCTTGATGAAATAAGAGTGAAAATCATTAACAGAATTGGGCAATTGAGGAAATTTTCCAATAGCTGGATCTGTGATATCTCATCAATGGCATTGAAGGTTTTACAAGAAAACCCTACAAGTCAATAAAGTTTAACAAATATGGAATGGAAACACAAGATGTGAAGTGAAGGAAACTGAGTATCTGAAACACTTGGTTTCTTTGGAAACCATGACATGCAGTTGCAGAGGTTGGATGCTGAAAGGCATACCATGTGCTCATGTTATAGTTGCCTTTCATTTTAAAAAGCTGAAGCCAATTAACTATGTTGCTCACTGGTATACCAAAGAGACTTACATGAAAGTCTATAGTCATTTCATTCAGACTGCCTTTGATATGCCAATATGGCCAGACTTCCAAAATATGTCTATTATTCCACCACAAGTCAGAAAAATGTCAGGGAGCCCCAAGAAAGTTAGAAGAAAGGAGCAAACTGAAAACAAAATAGGTAAACTCTCTAGGAGAGGACCAGAGATGACATGTAAAGCATGTAATAAAAATGGACTTAACAAGAGAGGGTGTCATAAGACCAAGAGTGTAACTTCTAATGCAGCACCTAATGTAGCACTTAATGCAACACCAAGTGGTAATTCTATACCAAGTGCAGCACCAAACAGTTCTACACCAAGTGCAGCACCAAAATTTGGAAGAGAAAGGGGTAGACCAAAATATTCCACCAATGCGGCTAGATCCTACAAAAGACCTAAAATGGTTGGAATGGTGGTGCTACAAACAGAAGAGGTTTCACTATTCATAATGTAAGTCTTACCATATTTTATATAATACTAAGCTAAGTGGTACTATTTGTTAAGACTAACCATTTTTTTTGTCTTTCTTTAACAGTCTGGAATGCCTTCTAGTAGGCCCAGAAATGTTATATCTTTAGCAGAGGTCACTGGAGATATTGGGCACACACCATCAACTGAAGTGAAGTGGAAAGGGAAAGCAACTATGACACAAAGACAACTCCAGCATATGAGAGGAAAGAAGGTCATCCAGACAAGATCCAAAGCTGCACGGTTGCGTCAATGAAGCTCCACAACACATACCTGGATACCTTACAAATGTCATGTGTACTTGGCAGCTTTGTCTAAAACTTTTATATTGTATGATTACGTAACATAGACTATATTTAGGTACTTTTTTCTGTTAGCAGTTGTGGCTGCAATTATGTTATTGCATACATTTTGGGCAATTGTGACTGCTATGATTTGACACAATTACTAGTGTTCTTATGGTAACTAATGAATGAGCAGCAATGACTGTAATTTTGGGACACATATATGTTTAGTTTGTTCCTTCAATGTACAATTCTAGATTGGTTATTTCCTGCGATTCTACTGATTCAAGATGCATAAACCAAATTTTTTAGAATAAAACAAGCACCAACTTCATTCCACAAAACAAAAATTGTTTACAAACTGTATTCACCAACATTGAATAGAAGTATTCATACACCAACAATGTTCAACAATTACACAAAATGTATAAAACAAAGAGCCTATGGCAACTTCATTTTATCATCCTTCAAATACAATACTTGAAACCTAGTACCAATGCCGATAATAACACAATATAAAATGTTAAATCAAAGAACATTCTCCCTTTTCCTTGATCGAGCAGCTTTGCTCTTCCATTTCTTCTCGGTTTTTCATCTTCTCAACTTCTGTCTCCAAGTAATCTAGTTGAATGCATATCTTATCAATCTCATGTTCATCCTTCTTTGTTGCCGTCGGATTGTCAAGTTTCCAAAAGATTCAACTTGGCTCTCAAGTGTCCCGATCTCTTCCTTCAATCAAGAATAACTAACTTTGATCTAGGGTCAATTTCACCATCCCTCCAACTCCATATATCACATGCTCGAGCACCCTATCATAAACAACCATACAAATTGTATTTCAGTGTTCAGTTGTTCAATTATTAACTCAATTAATCTTGCTAATCAAATCAACTTACCCCATAGTAAGGACAAACTCAATACCTTCTACCAGGACTCCTAAGGGTCCAAGAGGTTAACAATTTCAGCAAATAACCATGATGAGATCGCACTTTTTCAGTAGAAGCATCTTCCATACAAAGCCTAGCCAACTGTTTTAAAGGCATTTGAAGGACGTCCCTGTAGGTTTCAGACAAAAGAAAAAGAAGGGGAGAATTTGAGTAGAAACAGACTGAAAAATTACCCAAATCAAAAAAATTACCTACCTTTGCCTTCAAAAATCCAATCTTGAACAACAATTATGTCTGATTTGGTAGAAAAGAAAATTAGGTTTCTTGAAGCAGATATGGTAGTAGAAGAAAATAGTGTGGGTCGGGTATTTAATTAGATGCAAAGGAAAATATTGCCGTTAGGGAGTTTGATTAGAGCTGATAATTTACTTTTTCCTTTTATTTAAACTCTACGATTACATAAAAGCATTAAACGCGCCCATTTGTTGTTATGCACAATGCGTCTAGGAGAAGGCTTAAAAGGGTGTAAAAATTAAGTCAAAACAAGTATAGGGTGGTATTAGAACACCCGTAAAGGTTAAGTTAGAAACTCATTTATCGGGACAAGTACGGAATGCATCTTATGTATTTTCTCAATAATTTACTCCAAAAGTGTTTAGAGGGAACAATGAACGCTCGTAAAGTTTGAGTGTGCAATCAAATTTTTCGGACAAATTTAGGGTGCAATTTATGTATTTTTGCCTTTATTTGCTTTAAAAACTCGAACTCAAGATATTTAATTAAAAATGAAGGAAGCACATTCATCTTATTATACTACTTGATATTTATGTCAATAATCTTGTTGTTGTTTACTTTAGCGTCATCCAATTTTATCCTTTTTATTCTTTTGGATGCAATGTTTGCACCAATTAATGAGTGAAATATATTTACATCCCCCAGCTTTGCTTTCAAAATTAAACTCCCTCCCACCTTCTTGCCCCTCAACTTTGGACAATAAACAATCTCCCCGTCTTATCATGCGAAGTGTTGATTTTGCCCTTGATATTTTTAATCCTCAGTCTATGTATACCTTTTTATATTATATATAATTTTATTTCTAATTTAGGTATTCTCCGCGTTCCAGTTTATGTGAACCTATTTCCTTTCTGGCCTGTTCCAAAATGAATGATCCTTTTTTAAATTTGGAAATAATTTAGGTTAAACTTCCAATTCTACCCTTGATGGGAAACTTTTATAACCACACAAATACTCTGGCATATTTACCACCACAAGTTTCAAAATAATTATAGCCATAAAAATATTCTAACTTGTTTACGACTTCTAATTTCAAAAGTCTTCATTTTTTTCTTAAACTCTGTGCCCAGTCAAACAGGTTCACATAAATTAAAACTGAGGGAGCATTTTATAAAGGACAGCGCGGTGCACAAAGCATCCCCCATTCACGCAGGATCTGGGGAAGGGACGCATCCCAAGGAATGTGAGATAGACATCATATCCTAATGCAAGCATTAGTGACTGCTTACTCGGCTCGAACCAGTGACCTATAAGTCACACAGAGACAAATTTATTATTGCTCCAGGGCTTTCCTTCAATCTAGGTATTTTATCTATAACTTAAATAAGTCTATATATTATTCTATATTTTATTTAAGTTTATTAAAATTATAAGTAGAAAAATCCTCTTATAAATTTGTTATAAAATTTGACACTATTATTTGATAATTATTATTATAATATTATTTGTACTAAGTATATGTGTGTGTGAGTGTATACATTTAAGTGACGCTTCTCACTTATTATCTATCGTTTACATGATAAACGAGTTTTGATTATCATTAATGAAATATTTTCTATATTATAATTTAAAATTCATTTATATATAAAATAGATAATCTTTTAGGAAATTGTTATAAATATCTACTGTGATGACCCGATAAGCTATTTTGAGTTTTAGCCTTTATTTCTGTATTTCGAGACCTCGAATAGCTCTGTTTAGCCCTTCTCGATTTGTATGCACAGTCCGCGTCTTTTACCGAAAAATTTTTATGTGAAAAAATTAAGAAAATGTGAAATTTAGCCTTAAAATGATTTAAGTTGACAACAGTCAATATTTTTGTGTAAAAGGACCCAGATCATTCTGACGGTTCCAATGGGTCCGTATCGTAATTTGGGACTTGGGCGTATGCCCGGAATTAAATTCGGAAGTCCCTAACTTGATAGCGTGATTTGTTGAAAACTAGTAATTTGAAGGCTTAAAGAATTTCTAATTTGACCGTAGTTTGACTATGTTGATACCAGGTTCGAATTTCGGTTCCGGAACTTGGGAAAAGTCCCAGTTGAGCTTTGATTTGATTGCGGAGCAAGGTAACTATTAGGTCTAACCTTGATTTCAGGAAATTAGGAACCCTTCAACTATATGTTATGTGAATTACGTGCGACACGACGTATATGCGAGGTGATGAGTGTACGTACACTGTAAAATTGATTGTTTCCATGTCTTTCTCCTATTTTATGAATTATCTCACTCTATGCCTTGATTGTTACATGCTTTAATTGCTTCCCATGCCGTAATTTTTTACTTGTCATTAATTATTCTTATATTGAAATGTTCGTCCATTCCATGACTCCGTGATTAATTGCTACTTGTCTTAATTATCTTACTTGTCCTCCTTCATTGTCACGCACTTGACATGTCTAGTTGCTATTGTATTATTTGTAGCATTCCATAGACTAGTGGATGGTTCCTTTATTCCTTTACTTTCATATTCTTTAATCATAGGGATTCTTGTGAATTGAGCTAGTGGATTGATTACATTTATTGAAATTATTTGTGGATCGGGTTGCACGCCGCAACAGGTTGATATGGTGGAATAAAGGAGGATTTTGATATTGATATGGTGGAATCGGGTTGCGTGCCGCAACGGTTGTGTAAGTAATACTTGATATTGATAAATTTTAACATGGTGAAATAAGGGAGGATTATGATATTGATTCCGATGATATGGTGAGACCGGGTTGCGTGCCGCAACTATTTTTTACATGTGTTTTCTTGATATTGATGAATGATGCTATGGTGAAATAAGGGAGGATTGTGTGTTTACGGTGGGATCGGGTTGCGCGTCGCAACAAATTGTGTATGTTATATTTGTTGTTGTTATTGTGTTGGTTTCCAGCTGTGTTATATGAAATTATGAGATCGGTTATTCTAGGTTCTCTGATTGCGAGTATTGAGCTCATTTTCATAAATTAACTTCTTTACCATTATTTCGTGTTTCCTTCCCTGTTATTATTATTATTACTGCGTACAGGTTATTGTAAGTGACCCACCTTAGCCTCGTTACTACTTCGTCAAGGTTAGGCTCGGCACTTACAGAGTACATGGGGTCGGTTGTACTCATACTACACTCTGCACTTCTTATGCAGATTTTGGAGTTGGCCCTAGCGACAGTCAGTAGATTGCTCGTATCCACTGCTTGACGGGGACTTGAGGTACAGCTGCACAGCGTCGCAGCCCTGAAGTCCCCTTCTACATTACCTTAGCTGTTTATTTCGAGTCAGACGGTTATGCTTTTCCTCAAACTATTATTTGTAGTACTCTAGACGCTCGTGTATTCGTGACACCAGTTCTGGAATTTTATTTGTATATCGCCATTATTTTAGTTTATTCGCTCAATTTCAGTTTGTTCAGCGTATTGTTTTTTATTTGATTTGAACTGTTAAAAATGGTTAATAACTATATCAAACGTTGGCTTGCCTAGCAAGTGAAATGTTAGGCGCCATCACGGTCTTGAGTGTGGGATTCCGGGTCGTGACAAGTTGATATCAGAGCACTAGGTTGCCTAGGTCTCACGAATCATGAGCAAGCTTAGTAGAGTCTTAAGGATCGGTACGGAGACGTCTGTACTTATCTTCCAGAGGCTATGGAGTTCAGGAAAAATTTCACTTCCTTCCTTCTCCATCGTTCGATTTTATTCTATCGTTGATGATTGAACCATTCTATTCTTGTTCTCCCGCGGATGGAGAGAACACGTGCAACACCTACAGCCGGACAGGAGCCGAAGTCCCCTGTGGCAGCTACCACTAGGGGCAGATGCCGAGGCAGAGGCAAAGCTCAGCCTAGAGCTCGGGCAGCAACACCTGTAGTGGAGCCTCAAGTGGATCATAAGGAGGAGGTCACAGCTCAGACCGTACCCGTCGGACCAATTCAGGTCCCGGAGGGGTTCATAGCCACTCCAGTGCTTCAGGATGCTTTAGTCCGCTTGGTGGGCCTTATGGAGAGTGTGGCCCAGACCGGTGCATTTTCGGTGGCACCAGCCGTCTCTCGGGCTGGGGGAGGAGCACAGACTCCCGCTACTCACACCCTGGAGCACGCGGCTCCCCTATATCAGACTCCAGCAACCCAGCTAGTTGGGGTGGTTCAACCGGTTGTTGCGGCTGTCACGACCCAAAACACAACCCGTCGTGATGGCGCCTATCGATGATACTAGGTCAGCCGACATTTCCAAAATGCTTTCAACAATAACCAGAAATAAATCAAGACTTTTAAAATAACTGAAATCTTTGCCATAAATACGGGGTGAACCCTAAAACGAAAGTGCGGAAATAAAGCCCGACATCGGGGTGTCACTAGTCATGAACATCTAACATATCCGATCCGAAAGTAACAAGACTAACATAGTCTGGAATCCAAAATACAGAAAATAAGGATAGATAGGGAAGAAGAAAGCAGGGCTGCGAATGCTGGCAACTACCTCGCGATCTCCAGTGACCAGCTACGAGTACTATCAACAACCTCCGCATCCAACATCTCCTGGATCTGCACACGAGGTGCAGGGAGTAACGTGAGTACGCCAACTCAGTAAGTAACAATAATAAATAAGAAACTGAAGATAGTGACGTGCTACACAATTTTTGTTCATTTTCAATAATTTCATAAAGAAAATAGTCATGCTTCCCAAGTTCTAGCAATTCAAATCAGTTTATTTTAGTCAAGTTCAAGTAAAACCTGATAAGAATATCTTTCAACAGTTTTCAAAACATGGAAATAAGGCAACTGTGCGCACTAATAATGCAATCATATACGGCCTCTCAGGCAATCTTCTCTCAGTCCTCCCAATCACTCCAACCTCATAATCACTCATTGCTCCCAGTCACTCCTTCCTCACAATCACTCGGCACTCGGCACTCGCACTCAGTAGGTACCTGCGCTCACTGGGGGTGTGCAGACTCCGGAGGGGCTGCTTCAGGCCAAGCGCTATAACAAGCCAATCATGGCATAATCAATTAGGCCCTCGGCCTCACTCAGTCATAAATCAATAAAGCATACTGCGGCGTGCAACCCGATCCCATAAATATCCTCACAATCAGGCCCTCGGCCTCACTCAGTCATCAATCTCTCCAGTCTCTCGGGCTCTCAGATATCAAGAAAATCAGCCCAAACAGCAATAACATGAGGTATCAGTTAAAATAATAGAGACTGAGATATGATATACGAGTAAAAATTGTGACTAAGTACAAATAGCACATAACATGCAATTAAACAAGTACGTGGCCTTTATGGGACTCAACAGTACCAACACATAGCCTAGATATGGTTTCTAACATGATTTACAATAAATTTTCATAACACGTAGATATCATATAGCTAATAGCATGTTGTTCAACTTCATAGCTTACACGAGGCGGACTAAGTTACAATACCCTCGGTGCACGCCCACACGCCCGTCACCTAGCATGTGCGTCACCTCTAATATAGTCACAACGCACAATGTTTGGGATTCATACCCTCAGGACCAGATTTACAACTGTGACTTACCTCAATTCGAGCAAAATTCTACTCTGCGATGCCTTTGCCTCTCGGATCGGCCTCCAAACGTCCCTAATCTAGCCAAAAGTAATACAACACAATCAATACATGCCAAAGGAACCAATTCCACAAGAAAACTACTAAATTGGGCTCAAATCCCAAAATTAGCTGGAACCCGGCCCCCGAGCCCACGTCTCTATCGCAATCCGGATTTTCCACGTTTGGGAGTCGTGATGGCGCCTACTAGTGAGAGCTAGGCAAGCCAACCAATTGAACTATTTACCTTGTTTCCATTTTTAAAATTCGTTAACAATTATAAATCAACAGTTAATAATCAACAAAATATAACAAGCGGAAGATTCAATAATACTGCTAATGCCATTCCATAACAAATCTACCCAAGACTGGTGTCACAACTCCACAGACTGTCTAAGATTACTACAAATAAAGGTGTAACGACCCGACCGATCATTTTGAGCTCTAGCCCGTCGTTCATTAGTTTGGGGCCATGAGCAGCTTCACTTCAGGTATTATGACTTGTACGCATGGTCGGAATTGAATTCCGGGAAATTCAGAGTTGACTTGGAAAGGGAATTCTCATTTCGGAAGCTTTAAGTTGAAGAATTGACTAAGATTGGATTTCAGAGTAAATGACCTTGTAATCGGGATCTGAAGGTTCCAGTAGGTTCGTGATGATTTCGGACTGGGCGTATGCCCGGATCGGGTTTTGGATGACCCGGGAGCATTTTGGCACCTATTGTGGAAGTTAGCATTTTGGAAGAAATTTCATAAGTTTGGGTTGAAGTTCATTTCAGTGTTTTCGATGTCCATTTGGGATTCTGAGTCAAGGAGTAGCTACGTATGGTGATTCTGGAGTTGGGAGCGCGATCGGAAGTGAATTCGGAGGTCCGTAGGTCATTTTGAAGTCAATTGGCTAAAGATAAAAATTTGAAGGTTTTTGAGAAGTTTGACCGAGAGTTTGACTTTTTGATATCGGGGTCTGATTCCAATTCTGAAAGTCGGATCCGGTCCGTGATATCGAATATGACTTGTGTGCAAAATTTGAGGTCAATCGGACGTGATTTGTCGAGTTTCGGCATCGAATGTAGATGTTTGAAATTTCAAAGTTCATAAAGTTTGGATTGGACTACGATTCATAATTTCGACGTTGTTTGATGTGATTTGAGACCTCGAGCGAGTTCGTATCATGTTTTGGGACATGTTGGTATAATTGGTTAAGGTCCCGAGGGCCTCGGGTGGATTTCGGAAGGTTAACGGAATGGATTTCGGTCAAAGAAAAGCTGCTGAAATCTGTTGCAGCAGCTGTTCGCCAGAAAAATTCTGATGCGAGGAGTCAATTTTGGAAGCTCATATCTTACAATCTATAAGGAATCAGAAAATTTGCAAAACATAAAAGTTGTAGCCCTTGCATTCTAGTTTCCAGAGAGTTAAACCTTTCATGATTTGGATATTTTATCAGAAAGTTATGATCGATTGAAGATGGCTGTTGGAGCAGTTTCGACAGAATTTTCTGATGCATGGAGCCGACTTTAGAAGCTTATATCTCGGAATATATAAAGAGTTATATGGTGTGCAACCTATCAAATGAAAGATCTTCGAGTCTAGTTTCTAAATCTTCAAATCGTTTGTCATTTGGACATTTTCACAAGGAGTTATGGGAGTTTCAACACAAGGTGTACAACAGGGAAAAATTGTAATAGGATGCACAACCTGCACAACGCAAGGTACAACCTGATGAAGCCTGGGCAGATTGTTTTAAGCACGAGTTTTGGCCCATTTCTTTCATTTCTTTCATTTGGCTTGGACGATTTTGGAGAGATCAAGGAGGTATTTTCAACAAGCAACACTAGGTAAGTGATTTCTTTCTTATTTTTGAGTTTTTTTTTTAGCAAATCCACTAGGCAAGGTGCCTAGGGCTAGTTTTATTAATAATAAAAAGAAAAAAGAACCACATAGGAATAGTACAAATAAGGGGGACAATAGCACCAGTAGTGTTGCCTCTATGCCTTGGCTATATAATCACTCCTCCGCGCCTCACATTGCCTTATGATGGCAGCCTCATGTAGAGGATCATGGTGTAGCTGCCGGCAAAGTCTCACGAGGGCATATAATCTCAAAGCCATTTGGATATCTTTCCAAAGGCATAGGACAAGAGCAACACAAACTGGGCTAAACCTTACCTTACTAATCCTATCGAGGCATAAAAAAGCCTCTCCTACTAGCATGCATGTAAAAAATAAGAACTAGAGAGCACTAAATATTCTATGATCATACTCTGTGATGATATTACATAAGATTATACTAATGTGATGGTAAAATAAAAAGATGTAGAAATAATTGTGTTGCTCTTTCTTCTCTAATCTTGTGAAATCTTCAACTTGTAGACTCTTGTCCTCATCATCTACCCTTTTCAAAATGTCTTCAAAAATCATGCTTTCTTTTTTGAACGAGGGGACTTTGTAGATGTAGATGGGGCAGCCTGTTTTTGCTTGGCAACTCTCATTGGAAGTCGCCTAACATTCCCTTCCTCATTCAACCTGTTGTCCCAACTCTTCTTCCTTGTATGTATCTTCTTGCTTTGTCCACTATGCATTGGTGATAAATCACCTTTCCTTGCTGCCTCAGCCCGACACTATTGTAGCATTGCATCTTCCTCACGTTCTTCATAATAATCTTTTCCCAAGTTCACAGGATTTGGCATGTCATGAACAGGATCTTGAGACACCAAAGCATTTCCATCTTCTTTATTCACCAAAGCAGCCTTGTTTTGATTGTTGAGTGTCTTGCCTGGTTCTATTAACACGACCAGTGCTAGAAACTTGAGATTTATTTATAGAGTGTAAGGGTTTGGAACTTACCAATGCATCGAGCAAATTTCTATCCTCCAACGTGATGGCTGGTGGCCTTGTATCCTGCTGCTGCTGTCCACCAGAATCAGTGATGATTGACTCTGGGACGCCGAACCGGCAAATGATATAGTCGCGGACAAAGTCTGCCACAACCTTCTTGGTTACTGCTTTATATGACGCTGCTTCAACCCATTTGGTGAAATAATCAATGGCCACTAGAATGAACCTGTGTCCGTTTGATGCGGCGGGCTCGACAGGTCCGATGACATCCATTCCCCAAGCGGCGAACGGCCAGGGCGAGCTTGTTGCATTAAGCTCATTTGGAGGCACCTTTATCATGTCTGCATGGATCTGACATCGGTGGCACCTTCGGACATACTGGATGCAGTCCGTCTCCGTAGTCATCTATAAATAACCAGCTCGGAGTATTTTCTTGGCTAAGATGAAGCCATTCATGTGCGGGCCACAGGTCCCTGCATGAACCTCTTCCAATAACCTGGATGCTTCCTTTGCTTGGGAGTGTGACTATAGCTCCTGAGGTGTTTGCATTCAGCTGCTGCCCATAATTTCCACCATCGGGAGCAATCTGGTTACTAGGTGTTGCTGCATTTTGAACTATGTTTCGAGCTACTGCACTTTGGACTTTTAGAGCAGCAACTGGAGAGTTCCTGGGAATGAAAGCTGGAGCGTTGAGATTCAACTTGCTTTTGTGACTCGCTGTTGGTATACCATCTGGTTTAGGCAGTGTTAGTGAATCACGTTCTTCACCTGCACTCTCCTGATCAACCTCATGATCTGCCTCTTCAGATGAGTATCCAGCAAAATCAACACCCAAATCTTCTTCATCATCATACTCACGTTGGTCAGCCCAAAGCTTGGATTTAATTGCCATCGCCCTCACATTTGCTTTAATAACCTCATTGTTATTTCCTGTGGAAATCATCATCTGCCCAGATTCACCACCATGCTCACCAAATGATTCTAGCGATTGAGAAGGGACATCATGCACCGATGTGTTCAAAGCGACCAATGGTTGCCTGATCAAAGGCTTTGCATTCATCATCATATCCATCTGAGTCTCTTTAATGATTTTTGCTACTTCTGGACTAGAAAAATGTAGCCTTGGAGTACTGGACATTGTGGTTGCAGCAGACAATTGGATTGCCTCGGCCTTTTGCACATCAACAGGAACAATGTCCTTTGACACAATTAGTCGACCACCTATGTTCTTGGCAAGTTGTTGTTGTTTGCTACTGCCTGAATATTGTAGTTGTCTATTTTTTTGGAGTTGTGTTCATCATCATAGCTGCCTGTGCATCGTTTACCATTTTATCTAGCTCCAGTTTGGAAATATGCAGCGTCGGCGTATCTGCAGCAGGAATTTGACTTGTCTCAACAGTGTGATTACCACCAGATGCGATCTCAAGTCGAACACTGTCCTTTGCATTTTTCTGCTGCTTTTCACTACCTGTAGAATTAGTTTTTCCAGCTACTGGTGGTGTCTTGTCATCCATCTGTTTCTCCTCATTAACATGCTCACCCTCATTCACCAAAGCATCAAAAGAGTTCGAAATTCCAATAGCCTTTGATGGTACAATCTGATTTTGAAGACTTGGAGTTTGCTTCTTGCTAGGTGATTTATTCACCACTTTCCAATTGTTACTCTTTGTATCTGATTTGTATGGAGCTGTAGCAGATTTCCTTGGAGTATTAAGTACCTGCCCCTCCACATGCGCATCTGTAGCCTTAAGACCTGATGGTTTTTCAATTAGTTCACTAGGTGTAGCAGTAGGTTGTTTCTCGTGCTCATCTGATACCTTCTCCTTCTCATGTGCAAACTGCTGTACATTAGTTTTTACCTGCCCTTTTTGTTCAGCACCTGGACCTGTAGCAACACCAGCTGACATTTGATCAACCACAGGAAATTGAATACCAGCCTGCTTGTTTACCTCCACTTGTCGCTGCGCCTTGACTTTAGATTTCTCAAGATTTTGCCCAGCCTCCAACATCTTCTGTTGATTCCTCATATAAACAACATTATCCATAGCAACTGGACGTGAGTTACTCTGCCCAGCATCAGCTACATCCTGAGAAAACCTAGCAAAAGCTGCTTCAACAGGAAGTATAACAGTAGTAGCGACTGCTGCTACATGTGATGGCTTAACCAAATTTTCAGCATACTCATGAGTCCCCTGATGTGATTTTGAAACATGTGTAGCAGCTGTTTGATTTATCTGCTCTCCAGTCCTTCCATCTCCTTCTTTCAAAGCCCTCTTCTCATTCAAAAGTTGACGCAAATCACCACTGTATTTTTCCCCAACAGCCTGTTCATGACGACCTTCGCAATCATCAATCTTATCACCCTTATGAGTTTGTTTCAAAAGAACTCGACATGTATTCTCATCATGTCCCTGGTGTTTACAAAAATTGCAATACAAAGGTAGATTATCATAAACAATCTCCTGAAAAATTTCCAGAATTTTTCCAGAAGCTTTATCTAAGGTTTGAATCCTTACACGCTCTGGATGCTTGTCAAGTAGGTCAATGATCACCTTTACCCTAGCTGTGCTTGGCCTGGATTTAGTTTGCGTATCTTTATCAATGGCAATAGGTTTTCCAACTGCCGACGCAATCGACAACAACGGACGCATCGCAAATAAATCCGGCGACAGATTTGGCAGCGAAATCCAAACCACTGCCATTGGAGTCTCTTCTTTTGGATTAAAACCAATCGTCCATGGGAACACTCTATACTGATGTTCTTTACCATTACAAGGAAAATAGTTAACTGAGCGATTTAGGGCAGTAACAAAGTCTTCATATTGATCAAACCTAAAGAGAAGCTGTCTAGGTGCGAGAACACCTATAAGGCAGCGACCTTTAACACCAATTTGCTTCGGCAGCAGTAATTTTAATTCTTGGAGATCTGGTGCACCTGGAGATAGTTTAAGTACTACTGCTTGATGTAATCCCTCCTCCAATACAAATTCTTGACGTTCCTCCATGGTAAAACTCAAAGTTGGTTCACTATGTACATATTGAATTGATTTCAACGAGTTTTTTGTTATTGTTTGTGATCTTACATGGATTTAGACATGGAAATTAGTATAAATTTGGGAGTTTTGGGGAAGACCTAGAATTTGGAATTTGGACTTTTACCTTGAATTTGAGCATGCAAATTAGAGCAAATTTTATATTTGAGTTAGTAAAGCTATGGGTAGAAAATTTCGGAATCCGGGCACGTGGGCCCGAGGGCATTTAGGTCAACTTTTCGAGCGGAGTTGGGAACATATATAATTTGAATTGTTACAAGTATTAGAGTGAATTTTATTAGTTTTCCCGTTGTTTGAATAGTTTTGGGGCGTTGTGCATTAATTGGAGTCCCTGGAAGTGCTTGGAAGCCGGTTATAAAAATTTCGGAGTGAGGTGAGTCTCCTTTCTAACCTTGTAAGAGGAAATTGTCCCTATAGGTAAAATAATTGGTTATGTGCTCCTATTTGTGGGGGCTACATACGCACGAGGTGACGAGAGTCCGTGCGTAGCTACTAATATGTGTAAGTCCGGGTAGTCTAGGACCCAAAAACATGCTATACTTGGAATATCTGTGATCTTATTGATAGTTGAATTTCTTAAACCCTATCGAATTGGTAAATGAATTTCTGAGAGGATTAAACTTCATTTTCTTAAATCATTAAAAGAGAATTGGCTTTTATTTGGATAAATGTTCCCCGATAAATTCTTAATTCGCTATTTGAGCATGTATTTCTATGTGTACCCGCGTCACATGTATAATTCGCGAGCAGGGTGATTGTTTATTTAAATTTGACCGCGTCGCATGTATGATTCGGGAGCGGGGGTAATAGATGCATCTATGGTTCGCGCCGTTCGACCCTCGGCAGTGCACATTTTATATTTATGTTGGATCGGGCCGTACGACCTCGACATGAGTTGCGCATGCTTGTATTGCCTGCCTTGAGATTTATTGAGATTGATATCTGCTCTCCCCGACTTGAGATAATTGTTAATTAAGGAATTATGAATCCGGGGACTTTTAATAAAAAGGAACTTTTACCTGTTTCGTGGCTCATTTGAATTTACTATCGTTCTTAATAAATCCGTGATTTATCGCATGAATAATGTTATTATTGGACCATTAGTAAGTGTCGGTGTTGCCGTCTCGTCTCTACTTCTTCGAGATTAGGCGGGGTACTTACTGAGTACACGTTGTTTTCGTACTCATACTACACTTGCTGTGCATTTTTGTTGCACAGGTTTATGTGTGACTAGTGGCTTAGTGGCATAGCGGCATGGTTGATACAGAGACTTAGGTGAACTGCACTTATCGAGACGACTCGCAGCCAGCAGAGTCTCCTTCAGAGTATTGTACTGTATTTTCATTTCTGTCCACTTTGTATACCGGACAGTTACTGTATTTTATTTTATTCCCTAGTAAATGCTCATGCACTCGTGACACCGGGTTCTGGGATGTCTATGAGTTTATTCAGAAATTTAGAGTTGTTAAATGTTTCATAATTTTTTCAGTAGAATTTATTATGTATTGTTTAAACGTATAAAAGAAGTGATTTCAGAAATATTTAAAACGAGAAGTTACTAGTTATTTGTTGTTGGCTTGCCTGACAATGGTGTCCGGCGCCATCACGACCCTTAGTGGATTTTGGGTCGTGACAACATGGTATCAGGGCACTATGTTCCCTTAGGTCTCACGAGTCATGAGCAAGTCTAGTAGAGTCTCGCGGATCGGTACCGAGACGTCTGTACTTATCTTCGGGAGGCTACAGGGCTGTTAGGAGCACTTCCCTTCTTGATTTCCTCATCGTGCGACTTGATTCCTTGAGGCTTATGCCCTTATTTCCTTCCTACTCAATCTTACGCGACGCGAACCGCTTGTTATAAATCGAGAATTGAAGAATTGTAATGGTACTACAGATGTGGTGCGGGATGTTTCTCCTGGTATAGTTGGGTGAGCTATTGTCGTCGCCTTGCGGAAGGATTTTTCTATCGTTTCGGCTCGATAGTTGTGCTTCTAAGAGCTTGGAGGCTATGCACATGTTGCTATGATGCTCGCGATTGGCTATCACACAGTATTAACATGATAGTAGGATACTTGCCTATATGTTGGGCAGTGAATGATTTGGAAGGGAGTTCTCTCAGTGCATGATTCTGAGATTCAGTATTTCATCTCTGGCGGGGAAAAGCAATTGGCCTATGAATGTCCTAATTTGGATCGATGGAGTAACGAGACTTAGTGTTTCGAGTGTGGTGGAATTTTCATCTGCGACGTGGTATCGTCGTCCTCGATTGAATATGTTGAGTTCGTCGATGTTATGGTTTTCTTCCATTTCGCCTTGGGGCAGGATGTTGTGAAATGATAATGGAGAGGCGACTGTCAGAGATCGCGGTGTGCGGTGGTTCAGGATTGAATCAGTGTTTCTAGTGTTGATGGCTCAAGAAAGATGACCTCGGGGAGATTTAAAGTTATTGACGATCTGTTGGTTCCAATGTTGCAGAGAATGAGATTGAATCAAGGCAACAACCGAGTAGCAAAGGATGAGGAATGACATGTGGGAAGTGTCAGGTGATGGTTAAAATTTCTAGAAGGCCAGGTATAAGAAGCAAAGGTCGAGTGGTCCATTAGAGGGGTGAGTTCCGCCAAAGTGGGAGAGTGGCGGAGTTGCATATGGGCTTTGTGTTAGGATGACTACGCACCTTAAGGAGAGTTTGGAACGACTTGGGAATTTTAGTGATTGATGATTGGGGTCTACGGATCTAATTTGAAGCATGGGAAATTATGTGACAGGAGATTTGATATAACGGAAAGAAGCTACTTGAAATGAAGAAGGATACAACGTAACATTGAATTGGAAGGATGTTGCCGCACATTTAATTGATGTCCATGAGGGGTGAATGGACTTGTGCAACTAGAGAGTGAGCTCGGACACAGGATGGGTTATTGATGTCGTAGTGATTGTACCCCGTGCAGCAGCGTTGGAAGATGTCGGCACGTAAATTCCAAAGGCAGGTTATCTCCAGTGAGCAGATCGGCAATCGCATGGTTGGCGAAGCTTCTGCAAAGAATTCTGTTGGTTATACAGCAAAGAGACCGGTCGTGCGAATGTGGTTGATGATTCAGAGTATAAAAAGGGGTTTTACAGAAAGATTCCGAGAATTATGGCGGTTGATTGCGCAAGGTTATGTCTATAAGAGATAAAGAATCCTGATGAATTTCAGAGTTGTGTAATAGTGGCTTCAAGCTAAGTGGTAATTTGAGCAAAGGAATTGTTAAAGGTATGCTATGGTTGGCCTTATTGGCTCATGTTCACACTTGGGGAAGGATTCAAGATTTATGCCTTGTATAGATGCGGGTTTCAAGGGAAGTGATTCTGCCGGGTGCTTTGTCGAGAGGGTATTCATGTGCTAGAAGATACATGGAGTTGATTATATTCGGGGCCTAGTCAGAGCGGGTGGCTCTCAACAACGGTCCTAGTGGATTCAAAGGGGCAAAGCGTGGTGCCTAATGATTGTGAGCCTATAGGTATGGTTAAGAATCAAGTTTTGTAGCAAGCTTATAAGAAGAGGCACAGAATGTTCTATGATGTCTTAACTTGTAGTGTAGCATTTGGGAGGTATGAAATGGTTCGTGGGATTTGAGACAGCACGGTCTCGTGATTCAAGGTCACTCGGGATGAGTGCGGATGGAGTGTGTTATGTGTTGAATGGAGTTATTATTATTTCTAAGGCAATCAAGAATTAATTTGGAAGAAGATAGATTGGTTAGCCATAGTTGAATTGGCATATTGGTGGTAGTGATCAGTTCCTTCAACGTGATCAAGTTATGCAAGTGATTTGTGACGGCACGTGTGAGGCTTGTCGACCGCCGTAATTGATGTTATTTAGAAGTATTCCACTGTTATGACCTGTCATGTGTTGGCGGATCCCGGAAGGGCTATGGTGGCTTAAACCACTACTTAGAGATTTGCATATTCCACGGTTATGAAAATTCACCTGTGTGTTGCAATGGTTCTCCTGAAGTGAGTTAAGTGAAAAGTTTTATATGATGAAGTGTTAATCTATTAGTGGTTACGGAGTTATGATGAAAATCGTGTTCTATCGTATATTGGCATGTTAGGTGCAGTGAGTGGTATGGAATTTGAAGTGAGGATCAAGGTGCAGTTCGGTGTTGACAAGGATGTCACGAGCTCGGATGAGCAGTAAAGGAGTTCCGATGTTTAAAGTAAGTGTGTATCGTCTTCAGCGTCACCTGAGATTAGTGTCTTGTGAAAAAGGCCTTGCATCCTAGTTACGGATTCTTGAACGCTTTCTCAGCGTTAGTGCGGCTGGTGGTATGGATACACATACTTGTTGTCTGTTACGGAAGGTCGTGGGAGCGTGCCCCACAGGAAGATTGTATAAGTGTGGCATGTAGTCACTTGATTGATTGGAGATTTAAACCAAGTATGAAGACGGTTGTGATATCATTAATTTGAGAATTTATGCTTGGAGGGCACTCGACTTATTGGGTTGTGGTTCGTGGAGGATTGCCCCGGTTATGATGGTAGTTCTCGTGTGTTATGAGAAAAGGGAGTTATTATGGACCTTCGAAAGGTTATTAGCCTAGTTCAGTGTGATCAGAATCAGCTTGAGGTCTTTGGATGGATCTAAATGTGAATATGGGCTCTATATCAGGCCAAATGTGTTCATTTCAGCAATGCGCCTTTGGACAAGTAGTCGGGGTACTATTTCGTCGTCAGCTATTTCATGTAATCATATATTGCGCCGTATGAGTTGTGCGACGGATTGGTGAATTTCTTATGTGTTGAGGTTCTACGTAGAGATGATGTTATATGAGCAGGATGGCTCTCAAGATTCAGATCGTATATCGCACCAACCTATGGCACTATATGTCTCCCCAGGGATGGTGTTATGCACTTAGCGTGCTTGTGACCGATATTCGGTATTTTGTTGTAATGAGCAATTTAGCTCGATGTATATCTCCTTATGTGAATTCTATGTGTGGATCGGGTGACACGCCGCCATGGGTATGTTATTTGGATCGGGTTGCACGCCGCAACAGTGTGATGTTGAGTACAGTTTTCTATATGCTATTTTGTATGCCTTGCTTCCTATTTTCTAAGGAAAGTCCATATTAGTGCGTAAGTTGAGTAGTTCCTTCCAGAGTTCGTTTTCCTTTTGTCATGTTTGAGTTCATAGCCTATTGGCACATTGTGGCATCATATGAGACTTTTGATCATGTCCGGGGTGGCTTATTGCCTGAGCGGTTCGTACTGGGTGAGACGAGATCATTAGATTTAGGATCAGTGCAATCTGATTAAATGAAGTATATTAAGGAGCTAAGACCATTATTTGGTTCAGAATGAGGTGATGTTTCTTGTCAGGAGTATAGACCCAATGATTTGTTGATTCGGCAGTTGGGTATGAATTTCTACACACCTCTTCCGTCTTGGCGGTATTGTAAGAGTTAGAGCAAGACCTATGTAGGTCATGAGGTGCAATGGGAGCATCAGATTCGTAGAATTTTGACTAATTTGATCAGAGAATGTTATTGTGGTCCTGTGAGTAAAGTGGTGCAAGGTGTGAATTCATCTAAGGTATGCAGTCATGTTTTGGTGCTGCGGGTAGTTATTGATACGGTGAGCATATGTTGGAACATGCCTGGCAGAGAATTCCGGATGTAGGAATTGGGCTCTAAGGCATATTTGCTTAAGTGAAAAAGGATATTTTCAGATCGATCGAGCTAGGGTGCCCAGCTGAGTTGTGGTAGCACGGGTAGGTGCTCGAGGTGTTAAACAGTGATTTAGGACAACCCTAACACAGTTCATAGCACGTTCGAGGACGAACGTATGTTTAAGTGGGAGAGAATGTAACGACCCGACCGGTCGTTTTTTGCTCTAGCGCGTCGTTCAGCAGTTTGGGGCCATAAGCAGCCCACTTCAGGTATTATGACTTGTACGCATGGTCGGAATTGAATTCAGGGGAATTCGGAGTTGATTTGGAAAGGGAATTCTCATTTCGGAAGCTTTAAGCTGAAAGAATTGACTAAGATTGGATTTTAGAGTAAACGACCTTGGAATCGGGATCTGAAGGTTCCACTAGGTTAGTATGATGATTTCGGACTGGGCGTATGCCCGGATCGGGTTTTGGATGACCCGGGAGCGTTTTGGCGCCTATTGTGGAAGTTAGCATTTTGGAAGAAATTTTATAAGTTTGGGTTGAAGTGCATTTCAGTGTTATCGATGTCCGTTTGAGATTCCGAGTCTGGGAATAGCTCCGTATGGTGATTCTGGAGTTGAGAGCGCGATCAGAAGTGAATTCGGAGGTCCGTAGGTCATTTTGAAGTCATTTGGCTAAAGATAGAAATTTGAAGGTTTTTGAGAAGTTTGACCGAGAGTTTGACTTTTCGATATCGGGGTCGTATTCCAATGCCGAAAGTTAGAGCAGGTCCATAATGTCGAATATGACTTGTGTGCAAAATTTGAGGTCAACCGGACGTGATTTGACAGGTTTCGGTATCGAATGTAGAAGTTTGAAATTTCAAAGTTCATAAAGTTTGGATTGGAGTACGATTCATGATTTCGACGTTGTTTGATGTGATTTGAGACCTCGAGCGAGTTCGTATCATGTTTTGGGACATGTTGGTATAATTGGTTAAGGTCTCGAGGGCCTCGGATGGATTTCGGAAGGTTAACGGAATGAATTTCGGACAAAGAAAAGCTGCTGAAATCTGTTGCAGCAGCTGTTCGCCAGAAAAATTCTGATGCGAGGAGTCGATTTTGGAAGCTCATATCTTTCAATCTATAAGGAACCATAAAATTTGCAAAACATGAAAGTTATAGCCCTTGCATTCTAGTTTCCACAAAGTTAAATCATTCATGATTTGGACATTTTATCAGAAAGTTATGATCGATTGAAGATGGTTGTTGGAGCAGTTTCGGCAGAATTTTCTGATGCATGGAGCCGACATTGGAAGCTCATATCTAGGAATATATAAAGTGTTATATGGTGTGCAACCTATCAATGAAAGATCTTCAAGTCTAGTTTCTAAATCTTTAAACCGTTTGTCATTTGGAAATTTCCACAAGGAGTTATGGGCGTTTCAACAGAAGGTGTACAACAGGAGAAAATTGTAATAGGATGTACAACCTGCACAGCGCAAGGTACAACCCGATGAAGCCTGGGCAGATTGTTTTAAACACGAGTTTTGGCTCATTTCTTTCATTTGGCTTGGACGTTTTTGGAGAGCTCAAGGAGGGATTTTTACCAAGCAACACTAGGTAAGTGATTTCTTCCTATTTTTGAGTTAAATATGTGTTCTTACATGGATTTAGACATGGCAAATTAGTATAAATTTGGGAGTTTTGGGGAAGACCTAGAATTTGGAATTTTGGACTTTACCTTGAATTTGAGCATGAAAATTAGATCAAATTGTATATTCGAGTTAGTAAAGCTATGGGTAGAATTTATCTTCGAGAAATTTCGGAATCCGGGCACGTTGGTCCGAGGGCATTTTGGTCAACTTTTCGAGCGGAGTTGGGAACTTATATAATTTGAATTGTTACAGGTATTAGAGTGAATTTTTATTGGTTTGCCCGTTGTTTGAATAGTTTTGGGGCGTTGTGCATCAATTGGAGTCTGTGAATTGTGAGACCTATGTAACCTAGAGCTCTGACACCAACTTGTCACGACCCGCATTTCCCACCCTCGGGAGTCGTGATGGCGCCTACTAGTGAGAGCTAGGCAAGCCAACCAATTGAACTATTTACCTTGTTTCCATTTTAAAGCTCGTTAATAGTTATAAATCAACAGTTAATAATCAACAAAATTTAACAAGCGGAAGATTCAATAATACTGCTAATGCCATTCCATAACAAATCTACCCAAGACTGGTGTCACAACTTCACAGACTGTCTAAGATTACTACAAATAAAGGTCTGAAAGAAATAATACAGCAATGTCTCTGGAAATACAAGAAAGAAATAGGAATAATAGCTAGAAGGAGAAGCCAAGGCCTGCGGACGCCTGCAGGACTACCTCGGGTCGTCTGATGGACCAGAAGCAGCAACCTCACTGCGGTCCGAAATCTACAACACTGGGATCTGCACAAAAGAGTGCAGAGTGTAGTATCAGCACAACCGACCCCATGTGCTGGTAAGTGCCTAGCCTAACCTTGGCGAAGTAGTGACGAGGCTAGGACCAGACTACCAAAATAAACCTGTGCTGTTAAATCATATACATCGGAACAATACAAGCAGAAATGTACAGCTAAGGATGGGAGGGGGAAACATGCTGCGGGGACATCGAATAATAACAGAAGAACAACAAATAAATATAAAGATCACCACAGTTCAATTGAAGATAGGAAGGGGAAATCATGCTGCGGGGTACAACAAGTATCAACAGAAATCCAACAATTAAATGTAGAGAAACCATAACTCAGTTATCAATAAAAATCAGGAAATCAAAGACAAGTGCACGGCGTCACCCTTCGTGCTTTAACACTCTCTCACCAGAACAATGCACGGCATCCCCCTTCGTGCTTTATCACTCTCTCACCAAAACAATGCACGACATCACCCTTCGTGCTTTACACTCTTCCTCACCAAAGCAACAATCACAAAGCATTTGGGCAAGGGAATCAATAACATCACAATAAAATCAAGTAACAACAGGAAATAAGTAAGTTTAAAGAACACCATAACTCAATTACCAGTAAAATCAGGAAATCAAGGACAAGTGCACGGCATCACCCTTCGTGCTTTTACTCTCATCATCACCATAAAGATCAATATAATCGGCACGGAATGGTACATCGTGCGGCACAACATCACCCTTCGTTCTTTACACTCTTCCTTAGGCGCCATCACGGTCCTGAAGGTGGAAATTCCGAATCGTAACATCTACCTCCATATTTATTAATTTATTTTTGTATTAGCTGCATTGAAATATGTATATAAAGTTCTCACTCTCTTTTATTTTTGTTTTTGTAAATAGATGCTATTAGAGATTTGATTGCATTAATATGCAACAATACTATTACACCTTAGTACTAAAAGTTATGGTCGGTGATATGAATTATCACTTTTTTTTAATCTCAACACACATCATCATCATACCAAGGGTCTGTGCTCATCCCGTTCTTATTTGCATTTGTTATGGACGCACTGACACGCCACATTCAAGGGGAGGTGTCACGGTGTGTGTTATTCACTGATGACATAGTTTTGATCGCTGAGACGCGAGGCGGCATTAACGAGAGGTTGGAGGTTTGGTGACAGACCCCTGAGTCTAAGGGTTTCAAGTTGACCAGGACTAAAACGGAATACCGAGAGTGCAAGTTCAGCGCGTAGCCAAGGGAAGATGGCACAAAAGTGAGTCTTCAATCACAGGTCATCCCCAAGCGAGGCAGTTTCAAGTACCTTAGGTCGGTTATCCAGGGGGATGCGGAGATAGATGAGGATGTTACACACCATATAGGGTGGTGGATCAAATAGATACTAGCATCTGGAGTATTGTGTGACAAGAAAGTGCCTCTATCACTCAAAGATAAGTTTAATAGAGCGGTGGTTAGACCGATCACGTTGTATGGGATTGAGTGTTGGCCAATTAACCAATCACACATCCAGAAGATGAAGGTAGCAGAAATGAGGATGTTGAGGTGGACGTGCGGGCATACTAGGATGTATAAGATTAGGAACAAAGTTATTCGGGAGAAGGTGGGCGTAGCTCTTATGGATGACAAGATGCAGGAAGCGAGGCTCAGATGGTTCGGGAATGTACGGAGGAGAAGCCTAGATGCTCCGGTAAGGAGGTGTGAACGGTTTGCTTTGGAGGGTACGAGGATAGGTAGAGGGCGGCCTAAGAAGTATTGGGGAGAGGTGATCAGATAGGACATGGCGTGGCTTCAGATTTTCGAGGATATGGCCCTGGATAGGAAGGTGTGTATGTCGAGCATTTGGGTTATAGGTTAGGAGGTAGTTGAAAATTGTTCTTTTTTGTACATGTGTGAGGGTAGTCTGATAGGGCTTTGTCTTAGACTACTAGTAGTCATGTTGTTTTCACACTATTCTGGTATTTTTCTTTCTGCCAGATCTTATCTATTAATTATTGTTAGTGAATTGCATCTGTTCTCCGGTTCTTATGTTGATGTCATTATTCTATTATTTTTTGTCGATAGTACTGATATGTTATCTTTCTTTTCGTCTTCTTGAGCCAAGGGTCTTTTGGAAACAACCTCTCTACTCCTACGGGATATGGGTAAAGTCTGTGTACACTCTACCCTCCCCAGACCCCACTTGTGAGATTACTGGGCTGTTGTTGTTGTTATCATAGTTTTGCAGAAGTAAAGAAAAAAAATATAAAGGTTGATAATGTAAGGATAAAATAGGTATTTAAAAAGTCAATTGATATATGGGAGTGGGCGGAGGAAAGGAATTTCTATTGTTCAAAATTGAAAAGAAAGTTTGATTTTTAAAGCAAAATTGAAGGTGTAAATTATTTTTACCCCAATTTAATATATACATAATGTATGATAAAGACAACCGATATAAATGAGAGGTTTTACTATATGACGAATATCTTAAAATTACAATTGAGCAAAATAACTAATTATAAATCAACATGAATAGATTGCCGGACTACTTTTTGGCAATACTTTAACAAAATAATCATGGATTTCCCCTCAAGTTTGTGAAATGGTAAGACTTATAATTATTGATTAGGAAAATGTCCTCCAAATTTTATGTTCATGATATAGATAAGAAAAAAGACAAGACTTTCTTTTACTTCCCTTTACTTCTTTTTTCCTCTCCCCTCTTTTATTACTAAGAATTAACCTAAATACCTAATCATTCAACGACTTAACCAACAAAAATTGGCGACTGTATAATTTAGGTATAATATGTAATCAGAATATAATTTATGAATACTAATTTAAAAAAGTGAACAGCTAATCCTCCTATTTCTAGCCCATTAATCCAGCCAACTATTTAGGAAAAAATGACACTTATAGCCCCTTTTAAAGACTTAATGATCAAAATACTCCTTTTTTTGAAAAATCACAAAATATGCCCGTTTTAAAGATTTTAAGATCAAACATGCCCCCTCTTTTTTATGCCTAGGCTTCAACAAAAGGTTCTTCCCCTTATTTTTAAAGCTTCTCCTTCTTTTCTTTTCTTTTAATACTAATATACCACTAAGTTGTGTGCTTAGTGATGTTTTTTATTTATATCAAAAACCAAAAAACAAAGTGTCACATGGTCTCACAAAATGCAAGAGTATGTAGGTAACGACCTGACTGGTCGTTTTGCTTTCTAGAACTCCGTTCTCTTAAATAAGACTTCCCATACTTGCTTTACTGATTTATGACTTGTGGGGATGATTGGTTCGGGATTTGTAAGAGTTTGGGTTGAAATCGAAACACTTGGTTCCTTAAGGTTGGCTTAAAAGGCCAAGTTTGACTTCGGTCAACATTTTGAGTAAACGACCTCGGTATAGGATTTGAAGGTTCCAACAGTTCATGTGATGATTTCGGACTTGGGCGTATGTTCGGATCGGGTTTTTGATGATCCGGGAGTATTTTGGCGCCTAATAGTAAAAGTTGATTCTTTAAGGGTTCTTTAAATTTGGTTTGGAGTGGGTTTTGTGATATCGAGGTCCGAACAAAAAATTTCGAGACCGAGAATAGTTTCATAATGTCATTTAAGACTTGCACGCAAAATTTCGTTTCATTCCGAGTAGTATAAGTACGTTTCGGTACATTGGAAGTAGATTGAAGAACATGCAGTTCATAAGTTTGATTCAATTGGTTTTAGGGCGTGATTCTTAGTTTTAATATTGCTTTGGGCGTTCCGAGGGTTCGAGCGAGTCCATTTTATGATTTCAAACTTATCGGTATGTTCGGGCGGGGTCCCGTGGGCCCCGAGCGTTAAACGGACGAGGCTCTAACTAAGTTGAAAATTTTAGAAGGAGCCGAAGCTCCAGTTGCTGTCATAACCACACCTGCGGTTGGCCAGCCACAGGTGCGAGCTCACAGGTGCGGTTGAAGCGTCACAGATGCGGCCCAAGGAGGGGAGCCCAAGTTCTGCAGATGCAGCTCCTCTTTCGCAGAAGCGGAACCGCAGGAGCGGTCACCCGTCCGCAGATGCGGCCCCAGCTGGCCCGGCCGGTTTTCGCAGAAGCAAGACCGCACATGCGACCAACGTACCGCAGGTGCAGAAATTGCTAAAGGCAGTGGCCTTCATTTAATACGGGAGTTTGTCATTTTTTACTCATTTCACTCCATTCTTGGGCGATTTGGCAGATTCAGGAGATTTCAACCTAGCTTTGTGAGGTAAGTAATTTCTACTTAGTGTGACTTTAATACATGGTTTATGGGTAGATTAGAACATATAAATTAGTGGAAATTATGGGTTTAGAGTAAAACCTAGGGTTTTGATAAATAATGAGATTTAACCACGAAATTTGTTATGGAATGTAGTAAAAATCATATATTCTTGATCCTAAGGTTATGGGTAACAACTTTCTTCGAAAATTTCCGGGATCCGAGCACGTGGGCCCGGGGATAAATTTTAGGAACCTTGCATTTAGGGTTGGGAAATTACTCTAATAGTTAAGATATGAACTCTTGAGCATATATTGACTAGTTCTTACCCCATTTGAATAGTTTTGGATCGTTCGGCTCCAATTTGTGGGTTTGAGCACATTCTTGAGTTTGGAAGTAAGCTTTGAGGTAAGGTAAAAGGGAATTAACCCCATAGGTAAATTAAATAAATGTATGTACCTATCTGTGGGGGCTACGTACGTACGTGGTGACGAGAGTCCGTACGTAGCTACTATTATGCTAATTGTCTGGGTAGTTTAGGACCCTATCATGCTATACTTGCAATGCTTGCGTCCTTACTTGTTACGATAATCACATAAGTCATGCTGGAAATTGGTAAAACAAATATACACGGTTATACTCACTTACTTAAGAATATGTATGAATTACTTGACGGTAAATGGGCAATGTGTTCTTTCTTGAAAATAAATTGTTATTTCTGGATCGGGCAGAGCCTCGATAGTAAATAGATGCATCTATGCTTAGCGCCATTCGACCCTCTGGCAATGCACAATTTAATATTATATTGGACCGGACCGTACGACCTCGTCATAATCTGCGCATGTTATTTATTTGGAACTTCCTGGGATTTATAAAATGCTTTGAAACGTAAGTTGTTACATGATAAGACTGAAATTGACATGCTGTTTATGAAAGAATATCTTACTTCTCCCTGTTCTTAACTGTCATTATTATTCATGTTATTCATGCCTAGCGTAACACTTAAATTATATTGTTATTGGCCCTAGTGAGTGTCAAGTCGACCCCTCATCACTACTTCTTCGAGGTTAGACTAGATACTTACTGGGTACATATTGTTTGTATACTCATAGTACGCTTCTGTACTTAATTGTACAGGATCTGAGGTAGGTGCATCTTGCTACCTGTCCGGCACACATTCCTGATACTTGATCGAGATTTCGCGGTGAGCAGCCCCCTTCTGAGCCATTCAGCAGCATGCCAGAGTCTCTCCTTTGTTATTACTGTCTATTCTATTTCAGGCAGTAGGATAGTTATATTTTTGTACATTCTACTAGTTGCCCTCGTTCTTGTGACACTAGATAAGGGCACACACATTAGTAGACTATTATTTTTGGGTTGTAAAAATTATATTCATGATTTGCTCTAGTGGTTCTTGCATTGGTTGCCTTGAAATTTCATTAAGTACTAAATGCTTAGATTTATGTAAAATTTGTGGTTGGAAATTCTTAAATAAAAAAAATGGAAATCACTAGGTTGTTTACAGTTGGCTTGTCTAGCGGCGGATGCTGGACGCCATCATGACCTGATATGGGATTGGGTCTGACAACATGGTATCATAGCACTAGGTTAACGTAGGTCTCACAAGTCATAGGCTAACCTACTAGAGTCTTGCGGATCGATACAGAGACGTCTGTACTTATCTTCGAGAGGCTATAGGTTGTTAGGAAACTACTCTTTATTCATCATCTATTGTGCAGTTGATGGTACTCTAAATTTTCTTCTTCTATTCTCTCACAGATGGTGAGGATGCGTACAACTGACATTCCAGACCCGGGAGGAGCTGCTCCTCCCGTTGCTAGAGGCCAAGGCAAAGGCCAGGGGAGGGCACCGGCCCGAGGTAGGGGACGAGGGCATCCCAGAGCCGCCCCAGTTGCACCACTAGCGGATCCAGCAGGGGATCCTATTGTTGAGGAGCAGGGCGAGGTGCCCGCAGCAGAGCCTACCCCGGCAGATTTCATGACAGCGCCGGGCTTTCAGGAGCTCATGGGCCGTATGCTGCGGTTCATGGATTCTATGACCCAGGCTAGTTTATTTTCAGTAGACCCAGCCACATCTCAGGCGGCAGGGGGACCACAGACCCCTATTGCTTAGGCTCCTAGGCATGCAGCTGCAGTGTATTAGACTCCAGGCACACTACCCACAGATGGGGCCCAGCCAGTTGCAGCAGTGGCACCTAAGCCCAAACTAGCTACGGACGGTGATCCGCAGAAGTTATTGGACAGATGGACTAGGCTAGACCCTCCTATCTTCGGAGGTGAGCGTCCTAAGGATGCCTATGATTTCATTGATAGGTGCAGGGACAGACTGCAACATGAGGATATTGGAGTCTCATGAGGTTGACTTCACTACTTTTCAGCTGGAGGGCAGGGCCCGTAGATGGTGGCAGTCTTGTGTTCTTGGCAGACCAGCGGGTTCCCCTCCTATTACTTGGGGCCAGTTCACACAACACTTCTTGGATAGGTATATTCCGCCCTCCGAGAGGGAAGAGTTGCGGTATCAGTTCGAGCAGCTTGAGCAGGGTTAGATGTTAGTGACCGACTATGAGGCGAGGTTTTCTGAGTTATCTTGCCATGCACTCATAATACTTCCTACGGACGCAGAGAGAGTGCGAAGATTCGTTGCGGGGTTGCATTCCGGTATCAGGGCCAACATGGCCCGAGAGGTTGAGATGGGGAGTTCTAATCAGCTGGTAGTGGAGATTGCTAGGAGGATTGAGGGCTACCGTTAGAGGGGTAGAGAGCAGATGCAGCAGGACAAGAGGGCCTGTTTCTCCGGAGAGTTTAGAAGTGGCCCGACTAGGGGTAGAGGTCAGACTAGAAGGCCCCCATATTCAGCACCACCACCTCCTCGAGGTGCTCCAGCGCGCCCCTATTTCAGCGCCATACCAGAGAGTTCTTGCCGCCCACCAGCCATCCAAGGTTGTTCCAGTGGGTACTTAGATCCCCAGGGTTCTTCCAGCTCCTATTTAGTGCTATACCGGAGAGCTCATACCGCCCACCAGCTATTCAGGCTTCTTCCAATGGGTCTACATGCCATCAGGGTCAGACATCAGGGCAGCAGGTCACCACACCGAGGGGCTATTTACAGTGCGGAGATCTCGATCATATGAGGAGATACTACCCCAAACTTCGGGGCAAGGCAGTGCAGCATGGTTAGTAACCCATGATTACAGCACCGGTTGCCGGCCGCCCAGAGGCGGAGGGCAGACTGGTAGGGGTCATCCTAGGGGTGGAGACCATGCAGGGGGAGGTCAACTAGCTACTGTTCACTCAGGTGGAGGCCAACTAGCCGATGCTCCAGCCAGATTCTATTCCGGCCAGACCAGATGTATTGGCCTCAAATGCCGTAATCACATATATTATTTCCGTATGTGGTAGGGATGCTTCAGTACTATTTGATCCAGGGACAACCTATTCATATGTATCATCTCTGTTTGCTCATTATGTGTCCACTCCTGCGGGCGATTTTGTGATTGTGTATCGGATCTATCGGTCCTGTGTGGTCACATTCTGTGGTTTCGAGACTAGAGATCTCCTGTTACTTGATATGACCGACTTTGAGGTCATCCTGGGCATGGACTTGTTATCCCCATATCACGCCATCCTGGATTGCCATGCCAAGACTATTACTTTAGCGATGCCAGAGTTTCCGAGGTTGGAGTGGAATGGTTCCTCACTTAGTACATCTAGTCGGGTTATCTCTTTTCTAAAGGCTCGACATATGGTCAAGAAGGGTTGTTTGGCTTATCTAGCTTATGTTCGGGACACCACCGTAGAGTCTTCGACGATTGATTCAGTTCCAGTAGTCCAGGGGGTTGCCGATGTGTTTTCTTCTGACCTTCCAAGCATGCCACCGGATCGTGATATTGATTTCTGTAGTGATTTGGCTCAAGGTACCCATCCTATGTCTATTCCACCATACGGTATGGCTCCAAAAGAGTTGAAGGAGCAGTTTGAGGAGTTGTTAGCAAAGTGGATTGTGAGACCGAGTGTGTCACCTTGGGGTGCACCAGTGTTGTTTGTGAAGAAGAAGGATGGGACTATGCGAATGTGCATTGATTACCGCCAGTTAAACAAGGTTACCATCAAGAACAAGTACCTGTTACCACACATTGATGATTTGTTTTACCAGTTGCAGGATGCTATGGTGTTCTCTAAGATCGACTTGAGAACAGGGTATCATCAGCTGAAGATTCGGGACTCAGATGTCCCGAATACTGCTTTCCGTACTAGATATGGCCATTATGAGTTTCTGGTAATGTCCTTCGGCTTGACTAATGCCCAGCGGCATTTATGGATTTGATAAACAGGGTGTTCATGCCTTATATTGATTCCTTTGTTATTGTCTTCATTGATGACATCTTGATCTACTCACGTAGCCTTGGGGGATCACGATTAGCATTTGAGAGTAGTGCTTCAGACATCGCGAGAGTAGAAGCTATATGCTAAGTTCCCCAAGTGTGAGTTTTGGCTAGAGTCAGTAGTATTCTTGGGGCATGTTGTATCATTAGAGGGTATTAAGGTGGATCCAAAGAAGACTCAGGCAGTTCAGAGTTGGACACGTCCCACTTCAGTGACTGAGATTAGGAGTTTCCTAGGGTTAGCAGGTTATTATCACCGATTTGTGCAGGGCTTTTCATCCATTGCAGCACCTTTGACTAGATTGACCTAGAAGGGTGCTACTTTCCGTTGGTCTGATGATTGTGAGGCGAGCTTTCAGAAGCTCAAGATAGCCATGACCACGACACCGGTTCTAGTGTTGCCTTCCGGTTCGAGGATGCATACGGTATATTGCGACGCTTCACGCGTGGGCTTGGGTTGTGTATTGATGCAGAAGGGGCGACTTATTGCATATGCTACGCGTCAGCTGAAGACTCATGAGAAGTCTTACCCTGTGCACGACCTAGAGTTAGCCGCGATTGTTCATGCTCTTAAGATATGGAGGCATTATCTGTATGGAGTGTCACGTGAGGTTTATATTGATCGTCGCAACTTACAGCATTTGTTCAAGCAGAGGGATCTCAATTTGAGGCAGCGTAAATGGCTTGAGTTACTAAAGGATTATGACATCACCATTCTTTATTATCCGGGCAAGGCAAATGTGGTCGCGAATGCCTTAAGCAGGAAAGCAGAGAGTATGGGTAGCTTGGCATTCATTTTAGTAGAGGAGATACCACTAGCTTTGGACAATCAGTCCTTGGCTAACAGACTCGTGAGGTTGGATATTTCAGAGCCCGGTCGAGTTCTTGCGTGTGTTGTTGCCCAGTCTTCACTATTGGGGTAGATCAAGACTCGGTAGTTTGATGATCCGCATTTGGCAGTTTTCAGAGAGACGGTACTACAGGGTAGTGCCATAGAGGTTTCTGTCGGCGAGGATGGTGTTCTTTGACTCCAGGGTCGTCTATGTGTTCCTAATGTTGATGGCTTAAGGGAGAGGATTCTAGAGGAGGCACACAGTTCACGGTATTCTATTCATCCAGGTGCTACAAAGATGTATCGTGACTCGAGGCAGCATTATTGGTGGCGGCGGATGAAGAAAGACATAGTTGAATATGCGGCTAGGTGCTTGAATTGCCAGCAGGTTAAGTATGAGGACCAGAGACCAGGTGGCCTACTTCAGCAGATGCCTATATCTGAGTGGAAATGGGAGAGCATTACCATGGACTTCGTAGTTGGGTTGCCACGGGCCTTGCAGAAGTTTGATGCATTTTGGGTCAGTGTTGACAGGTTGACCAAGTCGGCACACTTCATTCCGATTATGACTACCTATGCTTCAGAGAGGCTGGCCCAGATTTATATTCAGGAGATAGTTCGGTTGCACGATGTTCCTATTTCCATCATATCAGATAGAGGCCCTTGGTTCACTTCCCATTTCTGGAGAGTCGTACAGAGTGAGTTGGGGACCCGCGTAGAGCTCAGCACATCATTTCACCCACAGACCGACGGGCAGTGCAGAGCGGACAGTTCAGATTCTGGAGGACATGCTTAGAGCATGTGTGATTTACTTTGGAGGGCAATGGAATCAATTCTTTCCTTTGGCCGAGTTTACTTACAACAACAGTTATCAGTCCAGCATCGAGATGACTCCATTTGAGGCTTTATATGGTCGGCGCCATCGTTCTCTTATCGGGTGGTTTGAGCCTGGTGAGGCTAAGTTATTTGGTACATATTTGGTGAAATATGCCTTGGAAAAGGTAAAGTAGATCTAGGAGTGACTTTGCACGGCACAATACCAGACAGAAGAGTTACGCAGATCAGAAGGCACGAGATGTATGATTCATGGTCGGCGAGAAGGTTCTTTTGAAAGTCTCGTTGATGAAGGGTATTATGAGATTCGGAAAAAGGGCAAGTTGAGCCCCAGGTTTAAAGTCCCATTTGAGGTGTTGAAGGCGAGTTGGGCAGGTTGCTTATGAGCTTGCTTTGCCCCCAGCTTATCGGGAGTTCATCCGATTTTTCATGTGCCTATGCTCCGGAGATACCACGCCGACTTGTCGCATGTGTTAGACTTCAACACTATTCAGCTAGATAAGAGCTTGGGTTATGAGGAGAAGCCAATTGCTATTGTTGATAGACAGGATCGCCAGTTGAGATCCAAGAGGATTCTGCGGTAAAGCTTCAGTGGAGGGGCCAACTAGTCGAGGAGGCGACCTGGGAGTCCGAGGAGGACATGCGGAGCAGATATCCACACTTATTTAGCACTTTAGGTATGAATCTAAACCCGTTCGAGGACGAACATTCGTTTAAGAGGTGGAGAATGTAACGGCCCGATTGGTCGTTTTGCTTTCTAGAACCCCGTTCCCCTAAATAAGACTTCCTGTACTTGCTTTTACTGATTTATGACTTGCGGGGATGGTTGGTTCGGAATTTGGAAAAATTTGGGTTGAAATCGGAACACTTGGTTCCTTAAGGTTGGCTTAAAAGTCCAAGCTTGACTTCAGTCAACATTTTGAGTAAACGACATCGCAATTGAGATGTGAAGGTTCCAACAGGTTCTTGTGATGATTTCGGACTTGGGCGAATGTCCGGATTGGGTTTTGGATGACCCGGGAGCGTTTTGGCGCCTAATAGTGAAAGTTGATTCTTTAAGGGTTTTGAAGTTCTTTAAATTTGGTTTGGAGTAGGTTTTTGTGATATCCAGATTTGAATGGAATTTCGAGACCGGGAATAGTTACATAATGTCATTGAAGACTTGCACGCAAAATTTGGTATCATTCCGAGTAGTATAAGTATGTTTCGGCACAATGGAAGTAGATTGAAGAACTTGAAGTTCATAAGTTTGATTCAATTGGATTTAGGGCGAGATTCTTAGTTTTAATGTTGTTTCAGGCATTCCGAGGGTTCGAGCGAGCCCATTTTATGATTTCAAACTTGTTGGTATGTTCGGGCGGGGCCCTGGGGGCCCTGAGCGTCAAACGGATGAGGCTCGAACTAAGTTGAAAATTTGAGAAGGAGCTGAAGCTCCAGCTGCTGTCATAACCGCACCTGCGGTGGGCCAGCCGCAGGTGTGAGCTCGCATGTGCGGTTGAAGCATCGCAGATGCGGCCCAAGGAGGGGAGCCCAAGTTCCTCGGATGCGGCTCCTTTTCCGCAGAAGCGGAACCGCAGGAGCGGTCACACGTCCGGAGATGCGGCCCCAGCTAGCCCGACCCATTTCCGCAAAAGCAGGCAGTAGTCTGCAGGAGCGAGACCGCAGATGTGGCCAACGTACTGTAGGTGCGGAAATCGCTGAAGGCAGTGTCCTTCATTTAATACGGGAGTTTGTCATTTTTGACTCATTTCACTCTATTCTTGGGCGATTTGGGAGCTTCAAAAGGGGAGATTTCAACCTAGCTTTGCGAGGTAAGTTATTTCTACTTAATGTGAGTTTAATATATGGTTTATAGGTAGATTACAACATGTAAAATAGTGAAAATTATGGGTTTAGAGTAAAACCTAGGGTTTTGATAAAAAATGAGATTTAACCACGAAAATTTGTTATGGAATGTAGTAAAAATCATATATTCTAGATCCTAAGGTTATGGGTAACAACTTTCTTCGAAAATTTCCGGGATCCGGGCACGTGGGCCCGGGGATGAATTTTAGGAACCTTGCATTTAGGGTTGGAAATTACTCTTATAGTTAGAATATGATCTCTTGAGCATATATTGACTAGTTCTTACCCCATTCGAATAGTTTTGGATCGTTCGGCTCTGATTTGAGGGTTTGAGCGCATTCTTGAGTTTGGAAGTAAGCTTTGGGGCAAGGTAAGTCTCTTTTCTAACCTTGTAAGAAGGAATTAACCCCATAGGTGAATTAAATAAATGTAGGTCCCTATCTGTGGAGGCTACATACGTACGTGGTGACGAGAGTCCGTACGTAGCTACTATTATGCTAATTGTCCAGGTAGTTTAGGACCCGTATCATGCTATACTTGCAATGCTTGTGTCCTTACTTGTTACTATAATCACTTAAGTCATGCTGAAAATTGGTCAAGCAAATATAGATGGTTATACTCACTTACTTAAGAATATGTATGAATTACTTGACAGTAAATGGGCAATGTGTGCTTTCTTGAAAATAAATTGTTATTTGTGGATCGGGCCGTGCACCTCGGTAGTAAATAGATGAATCTATGGTTCGTGCCATTTGACCCTCTAGCAGTGCACAATTTAATATTATATTGGACCGGGCCGTACGATCTCGGCGTAATCTGCGTATGTTATTTATTTGGAACTTCCTGTGATTTATATTGCTTAAATGCTTTGAAACGTAAGTTGTTACATGATAAGACTGAAATTGACATGTTGTTTATGAAAGAATGTCTTACTTCTCCTTGTTCTTAAACTGTCATTATTATTCATGTTATTCATGCCTAGCGTAAAACTTAAATTATATTATTATTGGCCCTAGTGAGTGTCATGTCGACCCCTCGTCACTACCTCTTCGAGGTTAGACTGGATACTTATTGGGTACATAATGTACTCATACTGCGCTTATGTACTTAATTGTACAGGATCTGAGGCAGGTGCATCTAGCTACCCATCCGGCGCGCATTCCTGATACTTGATCAAGATTTCACGATGAGCTGCCCCCATCTGAGACGTTTAGTAGCATGCCAGAGTCTCACCTTTTGTTATTACTGTGTATTCTATTTTAGGCAGTAAGATAGTTATATTTTTGTACATTCTACTAGTTGCCCTCGTACTTGTGACACTAGATCCTGGCACACACATTAGTAGACTATTATTTTTGGGTTTGTAAAAATTATATTCATAATTTCCTCTAGTGGTTCTTGTATTGGTTGCCTTGAAATTTCATTAAGTATTAAATTCTTAAATTTAAGTAAAATTTGTGGTTGGAAATTCTTAAATAAAAAAAATAGAAATCACTAGGTTGTTCACAGTTGGCTTGTCTAGCGGCGGATGCTGGACGCCATCACGACTTGATATGGGATTGGGTCGTGACAATGTACTTGTAAATACATCAATCCTATTATCAAAGTTGAGAAATATACTCAACTTTGATAGTACACATTGAAATATGGAATACTTAAGATAATGAACTATATATAAAAGCTAGCCAAGTTAAGGCATGTAAAATGCTATCCCAAAGTGTGCACCAAGAACTACAAGAGTAGCCAATCTTCATGTGATTATGAATAAGAGAACCTCCACTCCATTCGATCAAATAGCTCCTTTTAATGCCTAAAACTGATATCAATACATGGCCTAGTACAAAAAGTAGCTAAACCATGCGCAATTAGAACAAACATCACTGTCTAGTTCAAGGCCACCTTGATGTTTTTGTGATTTGTCTTCAATAATTCGTGAATAATCCCTGTATATATGTATGAAAATCAATCATATGTACCTTCTTCATGAGTAATATATGTTATATTTTCTTGGAAGATCCTCCAAAGTGCAACCAAACAGCCCGCTAATTCATTCCAAATCTTAGGCCCAAAGTTGTCAAATTTGGGTGATGTGTTCTTCATACGGGTAGTTTTATCCGTTGTGTTTCTATGAGGACTGTTGTTTCTTGCTTTTATAAGCTTAATAAATATGAATAAGTAATGGCTATGACACATTACAAAGCACAGCTCTCCAGCAGCTCTCATTAGGTCAAGATGGCACTCCATGTGTATGTTTGTACCTACAATTGATCTCCATCTTGAATGCCTTGTATGAGGCTTCTTCAACATCCTATTCAGTGAGTAGTTGAGATGGTCTACGCATTGGTTATTCCTACATAGAATGAGCATCAAAGATTCTAATACCACCCTAGTAGGTTTGGCCAAAACGTAAAATCCAACTCCTCCGTGTGTACCTGCAAAACAATAAACATTGTTAGTCAAAAATAATTCCCTACTCTCCTCTTTACAGATTTGAGCAAGAAGATCAATGTGTGTATCCCCATCTCCAGTAACTCCTTGAGGTATCCTCAATATCATCACCATCCACACTATTGCCCCTCACCATCTCCAATCTACCAGTTCATCAATTTTCCTCACTATTGAGTGGTTGAGCTAGCCTTCTGTACCCTAATGTATGGTAATTGAAGCTTGTCACTGTTTAGTATCCTTCTCCCTTCAGTGTCCATTTCACCAAATGACTTAACCTAGATAATTGCATTTTGCTCCAAGGTCAAGTTAGCAAGGTGATCAGCTAGCTTGTTTCCTTCTCTTAACACATGTGTTATATCAACCACACAATAAGACATTAGCTTCCTGATCTCTTTTACTTATGTAATAATATCCCAAGGGGGTTCCATACTTTATCCAATACTCTTTCATCAATGATGAATTAATTTCAATCAAGCAAGGAAGGAGCTGTGAATATGTTGTGTACCTGAGTGCTTCAAGAATATCGTTAGCTTCAGCTATGTTATTGGTGTCATCCTGGATCTCGTCTGCCTGGGCATATAGCAAGTCCCCAGTACCATCTCTAATGCAAAAAGCATATGAAGCCCTACCATTGCTTTCTCTACATGCACCATCAGTGTTGCATTTTATCCAACCTGTAGGAGGTAGTTGCCACAAAACCCTATTATACTTCAATCTAGGTAACTAAGCCTTCAACTTGTCATGCAGATTCAACCAATTGGCGGTAACATATGAGAATGTTGGCCTTCTTACATTCAATAGAATATGAATAGAAGAAGAAACCTAATAAATCAGCCTGTTGATAGACACACTCTTTCTATTCATGCCAGAATTCCTCCTCTTCTACAAATGCCAAACAATCAGTGATGGCATAGCTTGATAGACAGCTTTGAGGCTTGTGTTGACTGGACTCCTCCACCATTCATTGATCACTTGAATCAACAGATTCCCTTCAATATTGATCCTAGCAGGTGCACTGAAACACTTCCATAAGAACCTAGCTACTGGAGATCTAAAGAAAACTTGTGCTAGTGTTTCCTCTTTAGGGCTTCCACAACACCAGCACCTAGATGGAAATATGTATCCCATTCTTCTAAGTGTTTCATCAAGTGGTAGTTTTGAATTTCATAATCTCCACATGACGAAAGAGATATTAAATGGCAATCCTTTCACCCATATAAACTTGTAGAGCTTGTTCTCATGTCTTATCTTCCTAATGTACTGCCAAGAAGACTTCATAGAAAATTGACCTTTTGACTCTAGCTGCCACCATGGTTTGTCCTCGATGTCATGACATTGAGGGGGATCAATATTAACTAATATGTGCTAAACTAATTCCTCTGGCAGTATGTCCCTTATCATGCCTTCATTTCACTGTCGATTCTCCATAATATCACAAACTTGTGTGATAGATTCATCATACCAATGATCAGGACCAGAAGCATGGTAAAGTGTCCCAAGGCCTGTCCAATTATCATACCAAAAGAATGCATTACCACTTTTTACTGCCACCATATTTGATGTTCAATCAAGTCTTACATTTCAATCATTTTTCTCCATACATGTGAGCCATCTTTCCAAGGTACTAGTACTTCATTGATCTTCTTGTAATATTTATTTCTCATAAAAGTAGATCAAAATGTTATCTTTGTTCTGAAATATCACCATATCTTAGCAAACAATGCCTTAAATATCCCAAGAAGCCCGCTGCCTAGCTTTTTCGTTACCTGAATTGCTCTAATAAAATCTAGCAAACATTCTATGTAAATTAGCAATCACATATGGTGGTGGATTCACAACAGATAATATATGGATTGGCATACTTTCAAGTACATGTGCAATCAACACAGTCTTTCCACCTATGGACATTAGCTTGACCTTCTAAGATTGAAGCCTCTCCTGCACCTTAAAGATGTTATCTTTATAAAAATCTTTTTGCCTCCTGCTATAGAGGATTGGACAGCCAAGATAAGAAAAGGGAAATGCTTTTGGAATTGAGTGATGAGATGCACTATGTTAGCTTCATCAGCAGGTGCACTTTCATCCATATAAAATAATGACTTCTTCTTGTTAACCTTTTGCCCAGAAGCTGCCTCATACTCCTTCAACACATTCATGATCAATTGAATTGCCCATAGGGTGATGAGCTAAAAATGATTGTATTATCAACATATGAAAGACAGTTGATGTTGTGGCTCCACTTTGGCATTCCAAATCCAATGAAGTCTGGATTATCAAACAATGCATCTAAAGCCCTTCATAACACCTCTGCTGCCAGTATGAAAATGTAGGAGATAAAGGATCAACTTGTTCGACACCCCTTGTTGATTTGAAGAACCCATTAGCTTGGCTATTTAGCAACACTAAATACCAATTGTGTGACACCAATCTGAATACCATGTCAATGAATACCTCTCCAACTCCCATCCGTCTCAGCACCTTTGTCAAGAACAACCATGGCACTCTATCATATGCCTTTTCCATGTCCAATTGATCACCACATCTGATGGTTTGCCCCTCATCATTATATCAGTAACAATCTCTTATGTTAATAATATATTCTCCATAATACACCTTCCTCTCACAAATCCAGCCTGATTTGAAGAGATAATTATAGGTGGGAGATCCACAAATTGTTCATGTAACACCCTAAAAATGATCTTGTTTGAAAAGTTTCTCAAGCTGATTGGCCTCATGTTAGAAAAGGTAGCCACATTCTTCTTCTTAGGCAACATCACTAGGTTTGTGTAATGAACTTAGGTAGTTATGAACCACAAAAGAAGACATTGACTATTTGCATCACATGCTCACCTACTATATCCCAACAAGAATGAAAGAATTGGTCAGTGAATCCATCTGGACCACTTGCACGGTCCCCATTCAAGCCAAAAATATCCCACTTCACCTCTTCCATTGTAGGTTCCTCCCAAAGCCTGCATTTTGTTCTTCAGTCACCATCCTAGGAACATGATTTATAATGTCAAAGTTGGTTGGTAGCCTCTCTTCAGTGAATTGAGCTTGAAAGAACTCCACTGCCTCCTTAGCCATGTCTTCTTGTAGCTCAAGCCAATTACCATAATTGTCTAGGATTCTAGACACTTGTAATCTCCTTCTCTTCCCCCTAACATGAGCATGAAAGAACTTAGTATTTATGTCACCATCCTTGAACCACTACATTCCAGCTTTTTATCTCCAAAGTTCCCCCTCTAAGAGTAGATATCTAGTGAGGATTGCCGGACTTTATGAAGCTTTGCCATATTTTGAGCAGTTGGATTGAGCTCAAACTCCACTTCATGAACCTTGATGACATCTTCAAGTGAGGCAATTTGCTTGAAAATATCACCAAATGTTTCCTTACTCCATGTTGCCAATGCCTTCTTCACGCTTTTGTTGAAATGTGATGAAAGGGCTGCCCACAACATCTGCCCTCCAGTTTTCCTTTATTACATCTAGAAAAAAGTCATATTTCACCCAGAAATTCAAAACTTTGAATGGCTTCTTGAACTGGATAGTGTTTACATTGCATGACAATACAAGTGAAGCATGATCAGACCCATATTTGATAAGTTGATCAACCTCCAGTGCTAGAAACAAGTCTTAAAACTGCTGGTTGGCCAAGTACCTATCTAGTATTTTGAATATACAAGCATCATCAGATCTTCCACTCCACCAAGTGTACAAGCTCCCTTTAAAGCCAAGATCATAGAGTACACAAGTGTCAATACAATGTGCAAAGTCCTCTACTTCACTGAGATACACTAGCAATCCGCAATACTTCTCCTCCTCGGTCAAGATGACATTAAAGTCTCCTTCAACAAGCTAAGGTACCACTATGTCTGAGGTAAGATGATACAATGAATCCCATAGTTCAATTCTTTCAACAGCATCACACTTAGCATATACTAGTGTGAAAATCATATCTTTTATAATACCCTATGAAACAACATAAGAGTTTATTGTTGTTGCTTGTCAATAAGACTTCCACATCAATATCTTCATCAATAAAGGGCCATATATTTCCATTCATATTGGCAACAACATAATGCATGCCCAATCTCCTTCTATACTCTTCAAGTTTGTTGATGTATTCCAAAGGTCCCATCAAGCCAATCAAGTAGAAGTTGTGATTTTTGTGAAGATTAATTAACCTTTGAAAAGATTTTTCAGTGTTTATTGACCTCACATTCCAAATTAAACCATTATCCATAGACATCATTTGGAAATAGAAAGCCCACTCCTTTTTGAATGTACCCTAATAGGTATTATTTTTTTCTTCTGCTTCCTTGCTTGTTTAGCTCCCGGTTTCTTCTTATCCACACTTCTAGGTGATAGATCTCCTTCTTGAGCAACTTGTTGAAAATTAGTTATTTTTTGATTCCTCATCAATATCCTCCCTAGATCTTCATGTTCATTCTGCTCAGAATTAAGAACTTGAAGTGCCAAAGACTTTAGTTCATGATTCTTGGCAATCATTCCCAAATCCTGTTGACCCTTCTAATTAATTAGAATGCCCTTGTCAGGAATACCACTGGTAATACTGAATGTTTTCCCAGCCAAAATGCCAAGATCATCATACCTAGGTTCTGAAATTTGTAGCTCATTCTCCCACCGCCTCCTTCAGCATCAATTGCCTTGTTGCACTATCACATTGCCCTTTCCTATGTTTGTTTTATGACCTGTATGACTCTTAGAAGCAAACTGCACGTCCATTTGTCTTTGCATTTCAAAGACAACTTCCAAACTAAGGTTTACTGTTTCATTGGGTGTTGTTTTTACTGTTGCATTGGTTACAGGTAACCTACCTGTGATGAACCAAAAGGTCATCTTATATTTTAGAACCCAATTCGGTGTTCTGAGGCCTTCAAAACCCTATTTATTCCTCCTCGATTTGCATGCGCAGTTCGAGCATGTTTCCAGAAAGCCTCTATGTGGAAATTTGCGAAAAATAATAATTTTTGTCTTTAAAAGTTGATTTAGTTGACTTCGATCAATGTTTTGTATAAACGGACCCGGACTTGTATTTTGACAGTCCCGATGGGTCCGTATTGAAATATGGGACCTGGACGTAAGCCCGGAATCGGATTCGGAGGTCCCTAGCCCGAGTAATAAATTTTTGATGAAAATTATAAGACTTAAAATCTAATGATTTAAAGAAATTGATTAATGATTGATCTGACTGGTATCGGGCCCATATTTTGGTCCTAGAGCCCGGTATAGGTTTAATATAATATTTAAGTCATGTCTTTGAAATTCGGTGAAAATCGGAGTTGATTTGACGTGAATGAGGCGCCCGCTTGGGAAAATAGGAATTTCAAAGTGTTCTTAAGAATTTTATGTGTTTTGGTGTTAAATCCGTAGTTTTAGATGTTATTTTGGCGATTTGATCGCATGAACAAGTTCATATGATGTCTTAAGACTTGTCTGCATGTTTGGTTTGGAGCCCCGGGGGCTCGGGTGAGTTTCGGATAGGCTACAGAGTGATTTGGACTTCAGAAAATTTGCTGGTATGCTTCAGGTTTGCAGACTTCGCAATTGCGAGGTCTGGCTCGCAATTGCGAGGTCTGGCTCGTAGGTCTGGCTCGCAAATGCGAGCCACGCATTTGCGATCAGTAGGGCTGGGAGGGGACCTTCGCAATTGCGAAGCTCACGGTCGCAATTGCGATCAGCTCAGGCCGCATTTGCGAACACTTGTTCGCATTTTCGATGATAGCAGGCCTAGGTCAGACTTCGCATTTGCTACGTAATGTTCGCATTTGCAAGGCGATACCTGCAACTGTTCAAAAAATATTGGACCGGATTTTTCATTCATTCTCCCATTTTTTAAAACCTAAACCTCAAGAGGATATTTTACAAAGACTATTTCTTCCCGAAATCATAGGTATGTAATTCTTAACTCATTTCTTTCAATCTTTCACTTCTTTTAACAAGATTTCATCCTAGAATCTAGGATTTTTATGGTGAAATTGGGGATTTTTGGGTAGAAATTAGGAATTTCGTAATTTGAGGATTAGACCCCAAATTGAGGTCGGATTCCAAAATCATTTGTATATCCGGGCTCGGGTGTGAATGGGTAATCGGGTTTTGGTCCGAATTTCAGGTTTGGACCAAGTGGGCCCTGGTGTTGACTTTTGTTGACTTTTTAAAAAATGGCCTAAATTGAATTCTTTGCTATCATGGATAGTTCCTAAGGCTTAAATTGAACTGTTTGGTTGGTAATTTGCTAGATTTTATTGGTCCGGAGGATTGAGCCTTGAGTTTGGCCGTGGGAGCGAGGTAAGTATCGTGGCTAACCTTAGCTTGAGGGATTAGGTGTGAGTTGCTTATTTGCTACGTGTTTGGATGTTGAGTAGAACGTATAGGTGAGGTGACGAGTATCTACACATTGTTGTCGAGTCAATACATGTGAGTGAGTCTTATTCTTGGAAATGTTGTATTTTTTATCATATTGTTCATGTGTAGACTAGTTATGAGATGTGTTGAGAAGTTTCTTATCATGTTTTATGAAATTTGGTATTGATGGGGTTTTCACTCAAGGTTGAGGTTGGTATTGTGGAACTAAGTGTTGAAGTAAGATTTGTTGTTGCTATTCCTATCTCTCTATTATTGTTGTCTCTGTTTGGTGAGGTAGAGTGATAAAGCACGAAGGGTGATGCCGTGCACGTTTCTATTACTTATGTGGTGAGGAAGAGTGACAAAGCACGAAGGGTGATACCGTGCACATATTCTATTATTCATATGGTGAGGTTGAGTAGTAAATCACGAAGGGTGATGCCGTGCACGTTTCTATTATTGATTATCTGGTGAGGTTGAGAGTAAAAGCACGAAGGGTGATGTCGTGCATTTTCCGTTTGCTGTGTTTACTTGTTATTACCGGTTCAAAGTGTACTAGCTGTTTAAATTCCTTTACTGCTGTGATTCTTTATTTTGGTACCTTCATAGCATGTTCCCCTCCCGTTAATTTCTGCTTAGCTTCTATTAATTGTTATTCTGCTAGCATAGTATTTAACTGCACAGGTTTATGTATGTATCTTGTGCTAGCATCGTCACTACTTCGCCGAGGTTAGGCTCGGCACTTACCAGTACATGGGGTCGGTTGTACTGGTACTGCACTCCGGACTTTCTGTGCAGATTTCGCTACTGGATCGTGTTGACCCGAGTTGAGTTGCTGCCTTCAATCCTTCAGGAGACCCAAGGTAGATCTGCTGGCGTTCGCAGCCCTAGAGTCCTCTTCCAATTATTCCAGTTTATTGTTTCTATTAATCCAAAGACAGTTGTATTTTTTTTGAGCCAGTGTTTGTAGTGACTCTTAGAAGTTCGTGAATTGTGACACCAGTTTCTGGGTAATTGTGTATAAGTACTTGGGTTATTATGAAATTCTGCACTCTTTTAATCTGTTTTGGTTTAATGGTTGTTATTTCCTGATTTGGCCAAGGGTTAGCGTATTAAATCTTTAACAGTTGGCTTGCCTAGCATCCGAAAAGTTATGCGCCGTCACGATCCCGACGGTGGGAAATTCGGGTCGTGACACTGCCTGTGTCAGATTGGTTTCCTGAAGCTTCTGTATCTCCAGAAACCCTCCTTGGATCACTAATCAACTTCCAAACACCCTCTGTAAGTGTTGCTTCAATCCCTGAAATACAGTTAACCATAACAAGCAAGCTAAGGTTTACTGTTCCATTGAATTTGCTTTGATCAATGAACTGTTGTGGTTGTGCATCATCTGTACCTTCTTCAGCATGCATTTGTACATATTTCAATTCACCTAGATCTACTGTATTCATTGTATACTTGTATTCTCTTCAACCCTAGTTTGAAGACCACTAGGGTTTACTTTAGCATCCTGGATTAGGTAAATAGTTTGGTCATCCTTTAGCATCCCAGCGCTGTTGTCATCTCTATCCTTCTCCATAATCTTCACCTCATCACTCCATAAGGAGCTTCCAGAAGTGATTTCATTATTGGCCATGTTGTTTCTTGCGGAATCATGTAGGATTTGAGATGAAACCTTTTGACATGAATGATTCATTGTCACATTCAGCTCCTTCTTGCTCGTGCTAAATCTTCTATGCACCCGTTCAGCTGTAGTTTTCTTCATAGGTACCTCTCATATCTCTTTTGAACTAGGAATAGGCTGTTGTTCCTTTGCCGCACTTGGTTTCCCATTATTCTTTGGACTACATCCCCATCATGTGTAGGACTAAGTTGTTTTTCCTTGTTTGCTTCAGCATTCTCCTTGTTCTTCTTGAGTGCAACTGCTTCATTCTTTTTCTGATCAATTTCTACTTCATCCCCATCTAATAATGCAAATTTTTTGGTAGTTTGCACTATACCACTAGAATTGTGTTCCACATTAACGATCTCTTTCCTAACTGCCTCCGTACCACTTGCCTCATTAATCTTTTTTGGGCGTTTTTCCCTAACTTGGTTCTATTTACCAGTATTGTTCCCAACCACCCTACCACTGGAGAGAATTTTAATTGGTGGCTCTTGATTATTTTTTCTTTTCATGCCTTTGATCATGCACTACTTCCTGCTCCTTAACAACCACTGGAACTAGTTCAGGATGCAAAATTCTACATTCAACTTCATTATAGCCTTGCAATTTACACTCCTTGCAATATTTTGGCATATAATCATAATATATCTTAATCCATTTAGACTTTACCTCTCCAGTAACTTCATTAACAATTTGTAATTGCACACTTTAGGCAAGTGCGCCAATAGATTCACCTTAATTAACAAGTGCACAACTAGGTCTAGTTTTATTTGTGTAGCTAGGTCCAAGTGTAAAGGCTTACCAACAGCTGATGCTAGTGAGAACAAGGACTCCTTCACAAAAAAAGTTGGTGACAGTGTTGGGAATTAAATCCAAGCAATTGCAATTGGTGTTTCTCCATCGGGATTGAGCCATTCATCATACTTCAATGGCCTCATTTGGTACTCATATCCATGTATAGCTTTGATGTAGTATGTTGTCTTTGACATCACATTAACATAATCCTCCATCAGTGTGCATCTAAGAAAGACATGCCTATTGCGTAACAATCCAATTTGAACCCCTCCTTTTATCCTACATTCACTAGGAATCAACTTACACAATTCCTGAATTTCTTACCATCCAAAAGAAAATTTGCCAACAATGGAAAAATTCAGGTTCTCAATTGGATTCATTCGTTTAACTTCTGATGTTGTCCATTGAATCAAGGGCTCACCATGTAGAAAAGCTACTAGCTTGATAATGATTGATTAGTCAATGATCTTTTGGTTCAATGTAGACTGCATGAAGGCATTTAATGAACTAGGTTGGAGAAATTAAAGGTGGATTAGGGTTTGGATTGGATTGTAAAGGTTGTATGGGAGTGGGAGGAGGCAGACCAGCCCTAGAAACAGGCTGGCCACCTAGCCAGATCGGCAATGGGAGAGCTCAAGGTGCAAATTGCCTCTAAATCACCTCAAAATCGCCATAGCTCCTCTCACAGACGCGAGGTAGTTTAGGAGTTTTCTAAAAGATAAAAATTAATTTTCATTCAACACCATTTACATCCAACATGAATGTATATTGACTAGCTAGGATTGCACAACTGGCTTGTTTACTCATAACAAAAAAACTAATAAATAACTGCCACGTAGATAAAAAGAACTTAAACGAACTTTGAAACCAAACATTAATATTAGAAACTAGAGGATCCAATCTGTAACTAAAATAACTTTCAACTGAGGGTGATTTCTTCAATTTCATCTCATGCTCTAATTGTTATAGCTAGAAACACGAATTTCTCTGAAAGTATGGTATAATATCATCACTGAAGCATGTTTTGCCCTTCTTAATGTGTCAAAGTGGTAGTGGTTTCCCAAACAAAAAAACATAGAACACACTCTTGTCCTCGACAATAGGATTATGAATTATATCTTTGTCCCGGGGTGCAATCTTCATGTCGTCCACCACCTCAGAAAGGATATGCTTTGTTAAACTCCCATTAGTGTCTCTTTTTAGCTCCAAAGCAAGACACTTTGTGCATATATTGAAATTTCTGCCCTTTTCACTAAACCATCTTCCTGATAGTTTTAGTTCATTGCAATATATGCAGACATCATGCAAGTATAAAACAAAAAAGTCTTCTTTAGATTGAAAGATTCCTTTCCCAATCTCCTCCACAACCATAACATCTGAATGACCTCTTCTCTCTTTCTCAATTTCCTGCACTTTTGCTACTAAAGTAGCCGACCAATGGACTCTCACGAAATAGCGAAACCGCAAAGTAGTTACCCTATGCATATTCCTTACATTTGGTACGAAAAACTAAAATTCTTGAGGGATCATAGGCATCCTAAATATAAAAGACTAGACTTTTCCCGATGATGGATATCCTAGATAATTTTCTTGAGGGATTTAAGTCTAAAGATAAAAAGATAAATAAAAATTATGAAAAAAAATAGAATGACCCCCTTTACATCATTTGTAGGGAGCGTTGCAGCCTCCACCCATTTAGACACGTAGTCCACAGCGACGAGTATGTACTTGTTTCCATATGAGCTGACGAAAGGCCCCATGGAATTGATTCCCCATACATCAAACACTTCTACCTCCTGAATTGGGTTCATAGGCATCTCATATTGGCGGAAAATATTCCCGGTTCGTTGGCATTCATCACAATCCTTTATCCATAAATGTGCATCTTTGAACAATGTTGGCCAGTAGAAGCCCGACCCCAAGACTTTCGCAGCTGTCCTTACTCCCCTGAAATGCCCACCATATGGTGACGCATGACATGCCTGCAAAATAGAAAACTGGTCTATCTCGGGAATACATCTCCGGATCATGTTATAAATACAAATCCTGCACAGATAAGGCTCATCCCAATAATACATGCGACAATCACGAAAGAACTTTTTCTTTTAGACAGAGGAAAGGTCATAAGGAACAATACCGCTTGCCAGGTAGTTTACAATCTCTGCATACCATGGCGCTTCATCAAGACTCGTGGCTAATAGTTGTTCATCTAGGAAAGATTCCAAAATCTCTTCTACCTCAACCTTATTCTCAGCTCCTTCCAGCCTAGCAAGTGATCAGCTACTTGGTTCTCGATCCCTTTTGGTCAAGGATTTCCAAATCAAATTCTTGCAGCAGTTGTGAGCACGTGATTTTTGCCCGACCAAAATTCTCGTACAAAATTATAATAGTTATTTTTTTAGTTTAGTTCAATTTTTATAGAATTTTTAGGAAAATCTGCTTAATTGTTTGCATTTTTAGTTGCATTTTTTATATATATTTTTTTCTTGAATTTTTTTTATTTCATAGATAAAATATATATTACAACAAAGGTGGAGGGGGACCTGAACCTTACCTACACAATAAAGATGAAAATACAATTGGTCCATCCTTATAGGTCTAACCTACCATTTTTTTATATTAAAAACGTAGGAAATACCCGGAAAAAAAATATACTCAAGTTTCATGCATTGCATTGTTAGGTTGATATTTGCATTGTTAGGTTTAAGTTGTTATTTAATTGCATTAATAAACATAAACAAAAAATATAGATTATTCCACATTTTAGCTTTAGTTTTATAAATTAGTACCTTTCTTTTATTAGTTCTAAATCAATTTATTATTTTAGTAATAGAAATAGATAATTAAGTCAATTTTACATTACTAGGTTCTGTTTAGGATCTAATTTAGGTTTAATTAAGTTTATTAACAATTAGTATTTATAATTAAAGGAAATTAATTCAATAAAAAGAGAAGAGAAGTCCTGTTTGGATTCGTTTGGGCCAAATCCGTTCCAGGCCCAAGTTTTCCCCCCAAATCCACCCAGCCCAATTCCACACCCGGTCCAGCCCTCCCCATTTAACCAAGCGACGTCGTTTGGCGTCCCCCAATCCCAACCGTTGATCATTGATGATCCGACGGTTGGGAACTCAACACTCCTTACCATATAACTGTCCTAAACCCCCCCAAACCCGTTACACCCCCCCATTTACCCGTCTCCCTCACTAAAACACAAACCCTAGCCGCCCTGATTCACTTTCTCTTCACCACCAGCAGTCGCCTGCCGAAAATCGTCTCACGGCGACGACGACGCCCCAAACCACCCCAAATTTTCACCATACAATCACCCGTCCCCCCTTTTTCCAAATTCATAAACGGTTTTCCTTAAATCCCTACCGAACCCTTCCAATTTCAGATCTGATAATCAAAAAGAAAATCTGGTCTTGCCTGTTCAGGGTTTTCCACGATTTCATCGTTCGTTTGGGTCAAAGCTCACCCCAAATAGATTATTCTTGACAAGAACAATCATTTGGGGTCAGTTTCGAGCCATCTCGAAGTCTAATTAGAGATCCGCCTGTCGCGCCCCCTTTTTCTCGCGAAATCGGGTTTTTGACATTTGGTTGGGACAACTCTTTCCTTTTGGGAAAGGGGTTTTGCAATTTTAAAGAGTCGCCACCTAATGATCAGGGTGCATTAGGACACCAAAAGAGTTTGATTTGGATAACCAGAGATAGGGTAAGGGCTTGAAATTATTCTAAGGGGAAGGTGTTAGGCACCCTTCAGAATCTACTAGTGTGGTTCCCGGCCAGACAATTATTGTGAATTTGGGTACAATCAGCATATGAGCAAGTAAGTCTCAAATAGGAGGGGATTTCATCACATAAAGGTTTGAAAGTAAACAAAGTTGGAAAGAACAATTAGAAAAGCTGATTTTTTAAAAGAAAGAGTTGAAATTGCTAAAAGAAGTAAAGAAATAGAAGGGGGGGGGGTCCTAGGTTTATTAAAAATATGGATCACCCCACACAATGTCTGGTAATCACTCCTCAATGAGGGGCTACACGTGACATTATCGCGCGGTCATCATATCCATATCTACCCTTCCCACCCCGTCAAGGTATTAAAGCGCGGAATGGTCTCGATTACTTATTGCACGCTATTACCCGTCTCAATCCTATCAGTTCCGGAGGAACTTAAGACTACTAATCCTAAAAGGGGAGGGATATTGGGCTTATTTGAGGTTTCAAAAGGTCAAAAATCTAAGGCGACATACAAAACACACATTGCACTTTTTTTAGGGGGAAGCATGTAAGCAAACAGAGGCTCAATCACACCTCCTTGAATAGGAAAGCACGTAATTAGCATGACTTTCACATACTGGTTAAAGTCTGATTAAATACCAAATATGAGAGAACTTAAAGGTTGAGGCAGACTGATTTATTACATAATTCAGATAAGAAGCCTGAATCAGGCCTGCCTACTGGTTGTAATTGTTGAAACAGATTCAGTTTGTAGTTTTACCCTATGGCTTTCCTAAGTGTTAAGACGGGGTCCTATAGGCATGATATCTACTGAATTCAAAAAATAGTAAGGCTTGAAATATAAACTTGCTAAGTGAGGGAATCAGATTATTTAAAGAGAGGCAGGATTTAATGAATTGATTATAAATTCTGCAACTGACAGTATCCATTATTACTGGTTTTATATCTAACACTGAGTGAGGCGAATCAGATTCGATTAGAAATTCCTATAGGCATGCTTTCTATGCGTTGCTAATTTTAACCTTTATAGACATGGTGTAAAAAAAATGCAGAAACCTTATAGACATAGTATTTAAATGCATAAGGCTTGTTTTAAACCTATAAACATGGTATCTAGATGCAGAATTTGAATATTCAGAAGTGAACAATCCTATAGGCATAATTTCTATACGAAGTTGGCTATGCAGAATTCAGAATAGACCTATAGGCATGATTTCTATTTGAATATGCAGAATTCAAGATACCTACAGACATGGTTTCTATATGAAGTTGGATATGCAGGAATATAGTAGTCCTATAGTCATGATTTCTATATGTATTTGAAATATGCAAAATTATAATAGACCTATAGACATGATCTCTATATGTATCTGAATATGCAAAATTGTAATAGACCTATAGACATGATTTCTACCCTTTGCATGCATAGTTACCCACCCTTTTTCACTAGCCAGCCCCAAGTGTTTATTACAACTTATTACAAACCACAATGAATAAAAATTACATCAGAAATTAAAAAAAAAAGTACAACCAAAGGAGAGCCTGATTCAGACTTCCTGTCTGAAATATGAGATAGACAAACTCAAAGACCACTGATCCAAAGCCTTTCTCCAATTTGAGTGTGTCAAAGTTCCCTAAGAGCCCTAATGGGACTCCGGACAATGCTCACACCCAAATTATATCACCAGAATAGGGACAAATATAGTGAGGAAGGGCCATCCCTCAAGTATCCAAGTTCAGAGGCAGCTCAAAGGGTCCCAAGGCAAGGCTCACAAGAGGGGGGCAGAACTTAAAGTCTAAGAGAGAGTGCAAGTGAAGAATAGAATTCTAAGGAATAAAGGAGAGGGAAACAGCTACAAACAGGTACACAAAAGGGGTTCAGGGATTTGGGAAATTGCCAAAGAGCCTATGCTTAAGCTAGGGTAAGCTTTAGGCATACCCAGTAATGGAGTTTGCTGGCATGCCTATAAGTCTGCCAGAACATATCATATTAGAGGCTAGGATCCCAGGGGATCAAGTTTGAGTCATGGACAATAATTTGCAGTACTGTCATGCCTCAAACCATAGCATAAACACATAGGGAGTGGGGGTTTTGGGATTCACAATAGATTTAGAATAGGCAGAAGGAAATTACAGCATGCTAAAGTAAGTATTGAACTACACATAAGCAGTAGGCAGACATGCAGGTAAAGGTAGTAACTAACACATTGTTGTGACTGCTGAAAACCTTAATCAGGACATACCAGTTTCAAAGAAGCAAAATACAGCAGTAGCAGTACTTGGAAAACATGCCACAACACAAGTAACAAGAGAGAATGCTTTTGAATGTGAGTGTGAGTTCAGAAAACTGTGAGTGTTCGTGTGTCTTGTGTTAATGAGAGTGCAGGGCATTTATAGTTTGAAAACAGGTGCAGAAATAAGGCAAGAATCATAGTTTACTAGTAATTATGGAACTATGTACCAATTAAAATCAATCAGTATATGGACTTCCTTTAATTAAGGAGTTCAAACTTAAACGGTAATGAACAGAAATTACTTAAGGAAGGAGATCAAGTAAACATCTTGTGCAAAGTAGACAATTGGGGGTAAACACATAGGAGTTTAATTAAGGGAAGAATCTTTAAAATACACGGTTAAACAAATAAGGTAAGATACCCAATAAAATCAATCAGTACATAGTAAATCAAGGAGTCAGGGGTTCGAAATCACTGGTTCACGAGTAAACCCAAGTCAGAAAGGCTAAGGAAAGTTTTTGAATCAAACCAAGTAACAGGGAAATTAGCACAACAAGGAAAGAATCAATTAGATTTACACAAAGGAGGTCTGAAATCAGTCAAAAAACATTGAAAGTCATTTTAGAGGGGAAGCTCAACATATATAAAGAGTACACAAGTATTAGGCATGCGAGGCTGAATTTAGGACAAAGAAAAAGCGTCATGCAATCATAAAAATTAGTAAGTAGTGAACTATAGGAACATGGTAGTCATCTTAGTGACAAAGAAGAGGGAGAGTATCAAATAGCATGCAGAGGGTCCAGTAGAAAGACCCTAGAAGAGTTTAGCAGGAAATCAGAATCATATAAAGAAACAAAGCTTGAAACAAAGATTTCGAAACTCAGTCGAGCAGTAGATGAAACAATATTCAGAACTCGTATAGGTCCAAAGAAGTTAGGGTTTTGAAATCAAACAAGTTCAAACATGAAGAACAAGCAAATCACATAGCGAATAGTCTCAATACTCGGATGAAACCCCAAAATTTAGGGTTTTGCCATCAATCGAGTGTAGAGATGAAAAGACAAGTAATCAAGACAAAAATACTAACGANAATCGAAATGCTTTGATAAATTCCATAAGTGTTTTGAACATTGAAGATCTTATTGCGGAAATTTAATATGCGAAAGGAAAGTTAACTAGTAAAGATAAAAGATAGTGCATGATGCTTTTTCAGCCTTGCTACCCCGAGGCTCGCCTGGCTCTGGTGGTTCTGATGGTCCAGTTATTGAGGCATGCTCCTCTGCTTACTGCCTGTATGGAAGGGCCTTCCTCCCCCTCCTCCTAAAAAATGACACAACAATCCATATCATCGTCTTCCAGGAACAAATTCTTCACTGCTGCCAGTGCTTCCTCTTCTTCTGACCCATAGATAACATCGACCGGTTGGAAAGTCTGTTCCAGGCGCGGTATTGGCTGCTCCAATGGATAGTAAGGACCGCGCCATGGTGGGGACCAGTTGTTGAATTCCTCCCAGCTGTACTCATATCCCAGACCGAAGGTGGTGCCATGCTTCTTGAGTTTTATGGGCTTAGCGATTCCTTGGAGGTTCTTGCCAACACCTTTACCCGGTTCGTACCCACTCCAATTCAATATGCTCTCCATTTTATTGTCCCACCATTTGTCCTTGTCAACGGCGTTGACTCGCTCGATGTTGTGGTAGGTCTACTCACCTATCTTTCTTCTGCCTCCGATTGCTGGGATGGTCTGGCGACTTTATATGGGATTGCTACCGTCACTGTGAAACAAGGCATTCTTGTGTGCATCGGAATTTTGTAGCAAAGCAAGGATAGAAATTTGCGCCGGTGTTTTGTTCAGCTGATCAATGACCGAGTATTCCTTGGCCTGTATCTTTCTCCAGAGATCATCTGGCCCGGTCTCGGTGATGGTTGGCCGGCTAGAAGCCTGCTTGCTCGACTCAGCCAGATGTTCCGGGGTATAAACTCTACCAGTTCTCGTCATACCCTATGCCGCAATAGCTTCCCCGAACATAGCCTTGCCTTTCCTTCTTGCCTCGGCTGTGTAGTCCCATAGTATAGCCTTTGTATGGAATGGTGTTATGGTTGACATTTCCACTGGAATTGACGTGGCTATCTTTACTCCGAACGGAGCCTGCACCTTGGGCGGTATAACTGCAACCTCGAATGGTGTAGGTGCCTTTGCTGGACACACGAATTCAACCTCAATTGGTGCTGGCGTCTTTGCAGATGGTGATGTTTCAAACTCCAGCGGTATGGACATATTTACTTCGGCATCCCCAGAGTGCTGAATCTGGACTACAATCGGATTAAGGGTGACTGTCGGTTTCTTTGGGTCATCACCTTCTGTGATCAAACCGATCGATCCCTTGGGATCCCAATCATCCTCTATTTCAATCATGTGAACGCCTCCTCCCTTGTGGTCAGGTAGAGGGTTATTGCGGACATTTGGAGCAGGCTCTTTTGCCATAATAATCTTGTTATCAATTAGAGTCTGGATCTTATCTTTCAGAGAACGACATTCGTCAATGGTGTGTCCTTTCATGCCAGAATGGTATGCACAGGATTTATTTGGATTAACCCACGGAGAAGGGTTCTCAGGGGTTACAGTAGGGATAGGGGTGACATAACCAACAACTTTAAGTCTTTCATACAACTGGTCAATAGGTTCAGCAATAGCCGTATATTGTTTTGGAGGTCTTCAGTCAAAGTTTGGTCAAGGTCTATGGAAGTTTGGCATGCAGGTGGAGATTGATAGTGGGCTGGTTGAGTATTGTAGGCTTGGTAAACATGTGCGGGTTGGGAATATTTGGGTGAAGTAGGCTGATATGTGGGTGGTGGAGGTGATTGATAAGTGGGTGGTGGAGTTTGGTAAGAGGGTGAGGGTGCTTGGTAGTTTGGAGTAGGCTGATATGTGAGTGGAGGCATTGGGTAGGTTTGGTATTTGATGGGAGATTTGGTTCTTTGTGCAACCATCACAGCTGCTACGTCTCTCTTTTTGGACACACCACCGGACTGCAAGGCCTTGTTTGTAGCTTGCAAAGCCTCGAAGTTTGTGACCATACTGCTCTTAATGCCTTCTTCGATTCGTTCCCCTAGTTTGATGATGTCAGAAAATTTGTGGATTTCAATCATCATTAGTCGCTCATAGTATTACGGGTCTTGTGCCCGGACAAAGAATTTGTTCATTTGTTCCTCCTCCAAGGCAGGTCTGACCTTAGTGGCTTCCGACCTCCAGCGAGTAGCATAGTCGCGAAACGTTTCTGTAGGTTTCTTCTTCAGATTCTAAATGTAGAACACATCCGGCGCATTTTCTGTGTTATATCTGAACCGGTCCATGAAATCAGAGGCCATACCGACCCAACTTGACCATTTCTTAGGATCCTGGCTGATGTACCAGGATAGTGCATCTCCTTTTAGACTCCTCATGAATAGCTTCATGCAGATTCTCTCGTCTTTTCCTACGCCAACCACCTTGTCACAATACGTCCTCAAATGGACCCTGGGATCACCTGTTCCATCGAACATCTCGAACTTAGGAGGTTTGTACCCCTCGGGCAGTTCGACATCGGGCTGTATGCAAAGATCTTTATAATTCAACCCTTCAATTCCCTTATTTCCTTCAACACCCTGGATCCGTCTAGTCAATTTCTGAAGTTCTTCAGCCAGGTTCTTGATAAGCAAATCTTTATCATCAGACTCGAGCGTGCTTGAGATGGGGTCATTTGTGGAGTTTTGTGGTTCCAGGATGAGCAGCGGGGTATTGTTGGAAGTATGGCAGGTGTTGCAGTGGTGATGAGGAGTGGGATGGGTTTGTTGCTTTGGGATACTTTGTGGAGGTACAGCATTCTGAGCGTTTGGGAAATTAACATCTGGAGTGGTGAGGGAAAATGACAGATTTGCCAGATTCTGAACCTGGTCAAGTTCTTCTTGAAATTTCAGCAGCTTTTGTTCCAGTTGGGATGCATTCCTTGGGAACCAAAGTACCATGACCGTGATTGACCTCTGCTCGTTCAGTTGAGTTTTCCTTTCTGGCGTTGTTTAAATCTTCCATCTTCCCTTTGTTCTTGTTTTTGACGGGACTGAGAGGAGGAGTGGGTGGAGGGCCCCTAGATCTTGTGAAATAGGATGATGTTGCCAGAGTTCATGAGCTAACCTTTGGGGAGGGGAATAAATAAACAAAAAGTAAAAACAAAAAAGGTAACAAGTTAGTGAGGTTCATGAAAAAATGTTGCAATATTTAAACACATAACGTGGGAATGTAAATCGTGTCCTAATTTGGGTAGGCCTATCGACAAATTAATTTGGAGAACTTGGAATGCTAAATGCCTCATTTTATTGATAAAAAGTAGACAAATCCCAAATCGACACTAAATAACAGGAAAAATAAAGTCACTAGTGGCCAATGGCCTTATTACATTTTATAAAACAAAATGAAAACTCCTATCTATTTGGTCCCAGAAGGACCTTCCCCAAATTCGGCATCCCTGGCTCCATCGAACAGTTTCCCTAACTCGCGCAGTCCCAACAGCAGGTAGGCTCTGGCTAGATGTCCGCCTTCGTTCCCCTCCACATTATGACAGTATTCGACCCTTTTGAGAAATGATTTTGGTCACTAGAGTGTAAATCTTTTCACCAGCTTAGCAACCTTGGGTGGATGTTGGTGACCATGCCGAATTTGGGGACTTCGTACCTCATAATCCTGCAAGGCAAATAAGGTTAGGCCCTTACCCCCACCGGACTCGACTATTTAACATCAATAATTAGCATTAACCATTTAATTCTCCAAATAGATGCACAGAACGTGATGATGTCCGTTTGGGTTTAGGGAAATCCAGTGGACTTTGGACAAGGCTATCTTAAAGGATCATTATGTGGACGACATAACTGATCCGGCTAGATTTGACCATGAGGCATGCACAGTTAAACAGAGTAAGGTTTCTATAGGTGTTAGACTGGTACCCTTGAGCGGACAACTCAAGGGGGAAAAGGCACGGAACCGTCGACTACACCGTTGATCGACTGGTTTTACTGCAAATATGCCTTTTCCGGATTTAGGGGGTGATAATATCGAAAGAGCGCAACCACTCATTATAAGCGTTGCTATAGGATTTGTTTGGCACGAGTGGAATATGATGTTGAGCATGATTATGCAACAATTGAAGGCATGTTGTCACGTATTTGCACGTTTAAGAAAGCAGTAAATACAACAGTTTCATAATTTAAAGCAGCAATGAAGGAAAGCAGTAAAGGAAAGAAACAAAAAGACAAATCAGTTTTGTAGTTGAAAAGGAAATTGAATGCTTAAAAGAAATAAACAAATAGTTGCGCATAAAGAAGCATAAATTCACAATAATAGCCTGAAATGGTAAAAGCCTAAAAAGAATCCCCAGCAGAGTCGCCATGCTGTCGCGCCCCCTTTTACTCGCGAAATCAAGTTTTTGACATTTGGTTGGGACAACTCTTTCCTTTTGGGAAAGGGGTTTTGCAATTTTGAAGAGTCTCCACCTAATGATCAGGGTGCATTAGGACACCAAAAGAGTTTGATTTGGATAACCAGAGACAGGGTAAGGGCTTGAAATTATTCTAAGGGGAAGGTGTTAGGCACCCCTCAGAATCCACTAGTGTGGTTTCCGACCAGACAGTTATTGTGAATTTGGGTACAATCAACATATAAGCAAGTAAGGCTCAAATAGGAGGGGATTTCATCACATAAAGGTTTGAAAGTAAACAAAGTTGGAAAGAACAATTAGAAAAGCTGAGTTTTTAAAAGAAAGAGTTGAAATTGCTAAAAGAAGTAAAGAAATAGAGGGAGGGGGGGGGGTCCTAGGTTTATTAAAAATATGGATCACCTCACACAATGTCTGGTAATCACTCCTCAATGAGGGGCTACACGTGACATTATCGCGTGGTCATCATATCCATATCTACCCTTCCCACCCCGTCAAGGTATTAAAGCATGGAATGGTCTCGATTACTTATTGCATGCTATTACCCGTCCCAATCCTATCAGTCCCGGGGGCACTTAGGACTACTAATCCTAAAAGGGGAGGGATATTGGGCTTATTTGAGGTTTCAAAAGGTCAAAAATCTAAGGCGACATACAAAACACACATTGCACATTTTTTGGTGGGAAGCATCTAAACAAACAGAGGCTCAATCACACCTCCTTGAACAAGAAAGCACGTAATTAGCATGACTTTCACATACTGGTTAAAGTCTAATTAAATACCAAATATGAGAGAACTTAAAGGTTGAGGCAGACTGATTTATTACATAATTCAGATAAGAAGCCCGAATCAGGCCTGCCTATTGGTTGTAATTATTGAAACAGATTCAGTTTGTAGTTTTACCCTAGGGCTTGCCTAAGTGTTAAGACGGGGTCCTATAGGCATGATATCTACTGAATTCAGAAAATAGTAAGGCTTGAAATAAATTGTTTGAATGCATACTTGTTAAACTTGCTAAGTGAGGGAATTAGATTATTTAAAGAGAGGCAGGATTTGACGAATTGATTATAAATTCTGCAACTGACAGTATCCATTATTACTGGTTTTATATCTAACACTGAGTGAGGCAAATCAGATTCAATTAGAAATTCCTATAGGCATGCTTTCTATGCGTTGCTGATTTTAAACTTTATAGACATTGTGCAAAAAAAAAAAATGCAGAAACCTTATAGACATAGTATCTAAATGCATAAGGCTTGTTATAAACCTATAAACATGGTATCTAGATGCAGAATTTGAATATGCAGAAGTGAACTATCCTATAGGCATAATTTCTATACGAAGTTGGCTATGCAGAATTCAGAATAGACCTATAGGCATGATTTCTATTTGAATATACAGAATTCAAGATACCTACAGACATGGTTTCTATATGAAGTTGGATATGCAGGAATATAGTAGTCCTATAGTCATGATTTCTATATGTATTTGAAATATGCAAAATTATAATAGACCTATAGACATGATCTCTATATGTATCTGAATATGCAAAATTGTAATAGACCTATAGACATGATTTATACCCTTTGCATGCATAGTTACCCATCCTTTTTCACTAGCCAGCCCTAAGCGTTTATTACAACTTATTACAAACCAGAATGAATATAAATTACATCAGAAATAAAAAAAAAGTACAACCAAAGGAGAGCCTGATTCAGACTTCGTGTCTGAAATATGAGATAGACCAACTCAAAGACCACTTATCCAAAGCCTTTCTCCAATCTGAGTGTGTCAAAATTCCATAAGAGCCTTAGTGGGACTCCGGGCAATGCTCACACCCTAATTATATCACCAGAATAGGGACAAATGCAGTGAGGAAAGGCCAGCCCTCAAGTATCCAAGTTCAGAGGGAGCTCAAAGGGTCCCAAGGCAAGGCTCACAAGAGGGGGGCAGAACTTAAATTCTAAGAGAGAGTGCAAGTGAAGAGCAGAATTCTAAGGAATAAAGGAGAGGGAAACAGCCACAAACAGGTACACAAAAGGGGTTCAGGGATTTTGGAAACTGCCAAAGAGCCTATGCTTAAGCTAGGACAAGCTTTAGGCATACCCAGCAATAGAGGATGCTGGCATGCCTATAAGTCTGCCAGAACACATCATATTAGAGGCTAGGATCCCAGGGGATCAAGTTTGAGTTATGAACAATAATTTGCAGTACTGTCATGCCTCAAATCATAGCATAAGCACATAGGGAGTGGGGGTTTTGGGATTCACAATAGATTTAGAATAGGCAGAAGGAAATTACAGCATGCTAAAGTAAGTATTGAACTACACATAAGCAGTAGGCAGACATGCAGGTAAAGGTAGTAACTAACACATTGTTGTGACTGCTGAAAACCTTAATCAGGGCATACTAGTTTCAAAGAAGCAAAATACAGCAGTAGCAGTACTTGGAAAACAGGCCACAAAACAAGTAACAAGAGAGAATGCTTTTGAATATGAGTGTGAGCTTTGAAAACTGAGAGTGTTCGTGTGTCTTGTGTTAATGAGAGTGCAGGGCATTTATAGTTTGAAAACAGGTGCAGAAAATAAGGCAAGAATCATAGTTTAGTAGTAATTATGGAATTATGTACCAATTAAAATCAATCAGTATATGGACTTCCTTTAATTAAGGAGTTCAAACTTAAACGCTAATGAACATAAATTACTTAAGGGAGGAGATCAAGTAAACATCTTGTGCAAAGTAGACAATTAGGGGTAAGCACATAGGAGTTTAATTAAGGGAAGAATCTTTAAAATACACGGTTAAACAAATAAGGTAAGATACCCAATAAAATCAATTAGTACATAGTAAATCAAGGAGTCAGGGGTTCGAAATCACTGGTTCACGAGTAAACCAAGTCAGAAAGGCTAAGGAAAGTTTTTGAATCAAACCAAGTAACAGGGAAATTAGCACAACAAGGAAAGAATCAATTAGATTTACACAAAGGAGGTCTGAAATCAGTCAAAAAACATTGAAAGTCATTTTAGAGGGGAAGCTCAGCATGTATAAAGAGTACACAAGTATTAGGCATGGGAGGTTGAATTTAGGACAAAGAAAAAGCGTCATGCAATCACAAAAATTAGTAAGTAGTGAACTATAGGAACATGGTAGTCATCTTAGTGACAAAGAAGAGGGAGAGTATCAAATAGCATGCAGAGGGTCCAGTAGAAAGACCCTAGAAGAGTTTAGCAGGAAATCAGAATCATATAAAGAAACAAAGGTTGAAACAAAGATTTCGAAACTCAGTCGAGCAGTAGATGAAACAATCTTCAGAACTCGAATAGGTCCAAAGAAGTTAGGGTTTTGAAATCAAACAAGTTCAAAGATGAAGAACAAGCAAATCACATAGCGAATAGTCTCAATACTCGGATGAAACCCCAAATTTTAGGGTTTTGCCATCAATCGAGTGTAGAGATGAAAAGACAAGTAATCAAGGCAAAAATACTAACGAAATAAGCTGAGAAATCTCAGAAAGGAACTGTGACATTTAACATGCATTTTCCAGTAGAAGAACAATCATAAGAAACACAATAGAAGAACACATAAGAAATACAATAGAAGAAACACCTAGGAAATACAGTAGAAGGAACTTATAAGAAACACAGTAAAAGACACACATGCGAAACACAGTAGAACATGCTAAAGATCAGAGAAACTTTAAAGGATAACTTAACGAAACCCTAAATCGGAAAAAGATGAAGGCTCTGAAGGTATAGTTTTGAAAGAACTTTGAGAAAATGTTTAAAAGCTTAGAGAAAACACTGATATACAACGGATCTAAAAGAATCGAAAAAACCTCGAAGGGTTAGGGTTTCAGAAGAACCCAGGTGATGAGAAAGGCTTGGAAAGTCATTGATCTGAGCCGGAGAAGTCGAGATCAGGCTCGAATGACCATGGCTGGCCGGAGCGAGGTCGGAAACAGCCATAGAACTAGAATCAAACAAAGTCTGGGCCAAGCTTCCTCATGGTCAGGCCTTTGAACCACAGTAACCAGGCATGTAGGAGTTATGGGAGGCCGGTATAGGACTTCAATGGCCTTGGATGTCATGGATTTCGGTGATTTTAGGGTGGAAGTGGAGGGAGGCGATTAGGGTTTGAGAAGCTTTGAGAGAGAATTGAGAGAAAGGGGGGTTTCAAAGGCGGCTGGGGATGCAAAATGACTAGGGTTTGGGGGGTAATGGGAAATTAAAAAAGGGAAGATAAAAAGGTGGCCATTGATCATTTTGATCAACGGCCTAGATTGAATGGGGAATCCGGGCGGGTTGTTTAGATGGTTCGTGGTTCGGGTAGATTAGGTAATTGGATTTAGGAATTGGGTTTAATCAGAGGTCCAAATCCGGCTAAAATTAAAATGCAAATGGGCTATAATTTAAATAGCCATTTTTCCCTCATTTATTTTATAAAAAATAATAAATAATTTTTGGAAGTAAATTAAAGGCACTAAAATGATTAATAACATATAATTATCAATTTGAAAATACTGGACTTAATTTTTATAAATACAAACGCAATTAAATCTTAAAAGGGGCTAATATTGCAATCAAATGCAATTTAGCTTTAAAAATACTAAATAAATTTGTAAAAATACGCAAAAATTATGTTAGCTATATTTTGGTATAAATATGAGACTCCAACAAATGAATCACCAAAATGATGATTTTGGTGACAGTTATTGGATTTTTCCTGATGAAATGGGGCGGTAAATTGGTTTAAAAGTCTTTGAGAAATTAATGAAAAATAATAAAACCTTGGGATGTACTTATATATGCCTATATAGGCTATTTTGAGGGTATTTTGCATATATATATATATATATATATATATATATATATATATATATATATATATATATATATATATATATATATATATATATATATGGAAAAATTGGGTATCAACACTACCTCGGAATCCTTCCTTGTTTTCTTAGTGGGTATATTTCTTGTCCTCTTTGCTTTATTTTAGTGTTTTTGTTCATTCTAAGAAAAATTACAAGAAAAAACAGTGTTTATTTTGTTTGTTTGATTTGTTCAAATACTGTTTTGATTAGATTTTTTCTTTTCTTTTGTTTAATTAACCAGTTAGTTTATAGGTCATAACATTAGTTTAATCATGTCTCTGAATTTCCTTTTTCATATGATTGCCATGTTTGGGTTGCCTATTAGGCTTTTGTGTATGCCGGGTTTGAGCAGTAGAGGCCCACTCGTTTGGGCCTGAGTCTTGGGGTCAGATGGCCCATATTTGGTTTAGTTTGGGAGGTAAATACAGGGGTGTCAGGGGTTACTTTGGGTATTTTTGGCCAAAAGAATATTTTCTGTTAGGGGGAGAAACTTCTAGAGGATAAGATTATGCTTGTATGCCAAGAAATGAAGACAGCTCAGCTATTTTTCAGGGTCTAGGAGGTGAAATAACTATGTTTGAAGGGGTAAAAAGGTGAATTAGGAAATTAGGTTAGGGTTGCCCTAGGATTTCCTATATAAAGATCCTTTTCTTTCATTTGGAGATAGAGATTTCAGACCCTAAAAAAAACACCTCTAAAATTCAGCTCTACTGTTCTATTAGTAGCTCATCTATTTTCTGATTTTTTACCAAAAGTTAGAACAAATTTTCTTTGGGATTTCTGTTTTTTTTTAAAAAAAAAAGTTGAAATATGGTTTAAGACTGGACCTGTGTGTTGCTGCTGTTTCTTTGCTGTTGATTTCATTCTTTCTTGCTGTCTTCTGTTGATTTCAAAGATCCCTTACCTTATTTTTTTGCTCTATAACCAGGTACTTCTTTGAACCTTGAGAGACAAATGGAGTGCAAGCATGCTCTTTCTTTGAAAGATGTACGTGTGATATAAAGTTATTGTTCAATGCTAAATTTCAGTTTCTCTTTACCTATGTTCTTTCAAGTTATTTGGCTTTGTAATTTCTTAGTGTTTGCTTACGTATGCTTGATTTGCCTAAAAGTCAATAACTTAGTAGGACTTTCATGTTTGAATGCTTAAAATTGGTTTAGCTTTTTCGTGTGTTGTTCAAGAGTTTAGGGTGATTGATGTTGTTATTAGCTTGTTCTTGTTTATTTGATAAAGGGTATGGGTTATTATGTTGGTCATGGTACCTTACTTGAGTGTTGATATTCAAGTTCATCCATATTCAAAAAAAATTCAATGATTAATTGCTAGGTAATATTCAGATTGGTTATCGTAGAATTCCAGTTGTGATTGAAGTAATTACATGCCTGATGTTAATGGATTAATTAGTAGTTTAAGGTGATTTCAGCTTATATTGTTGTTACTAAAATGAATTAAGGCCTATAATGTGGTTGTTCAACACTTTGATTTTCCAGAATTTATGTAATGTGTTTTGTTATATGTGAATTAGAAGGAATCAAGCCTCAGTAGGGCCTTAACGTTGAAGGCCCTCCTGCTAGAAGCAGTTGGGCCTGGTATTGGCCCAGATGAGTCAGCCTGATGGAAACAAGGCTCAGCGTGTTTCTGTTCTCCTTTTCTTTCAATTCTGGGCCCAATTTCGAGCCCAATCAAATTTCAGCAATTTTAGTCATTGAGGTTTTGACAGCCTAATGGGCTGACTGCTGGCCCAATTTTTCCCAAAAAATAATTAAAATTCAACCTATCTACCCAATGCACATTTTATAATTAGTAGCCTTACATCAAATTGCGAATTAATTTTAAGAAGTAAGCATGAATATTCGTAGTTTGCTTTAGGCGCGATTTAATATATCATGTGATTGTGTATACGTTCGCGTGACATAATTACGATCTTAAAAACAAAATCAGGGTATGCGTTCGTCCAACTTCGACTAAACTTTCTTAATATTAATAAAGCGTTATTAATTGTTGACACGTACGCGTGACATGATTCTTGACGTGCCAAACAAATGAGTACACGTACGCGTGACTCATTTTAGGATAATTTCTTAATTAAAAGTGGTGAAATGCACATAGGTTCTAAAACATGTAATTAAACAATTTAATAAGCTAGGTATATGATTAAAGCGACCGTGCTAAAACCACCGAACCCGGGAATGCCTAACACCTTCTTCCGGGTTAACAAAATTCCTTACCCGGATTTCTGTGTTTCGCGGACTGTAAACAGAGTCAAACTTCCTCGATTTGGGATTTTAAACCGGTGACTCGGGACACCATAAATTATCCCAAGTGGCGACTTTGAATTTGATATAAATAATCCCGTTTCGGTTATTGTCACTTTAATTGGAAAAACTCCCTTATGCCCTTTTTCCCTAAAAGGAGGTGTGACAGCTCTGACGACTCTGCTGGGGACACGAACCCAGAATCTCTGGTTCAGGGTTCAAGAATTCAAGCTTTTAATATGATTGTTATTTGGCTTTATTTATTGTTGATATTACTGTATTTTGTGGACCTAATGTGCTAATTGCTGTTTATTTACCGTTTTGATATTATTTGAACTGTATTAAAATGCCTTCTTACGCTGCCCTTCTGAGTCTTCTAAAATATGGTGCACACGTACGCGTGGCCCACTTTCCGTTAGAATTCATACCAATTAGAACGAGGCTTGGGCCAGCAACAAGGCCGGGTAGACTTTCGTGCTCCCGGTACGTTGCCCCCACCTCGACTCGAGCAGTGGCGGATCCAGAATTTTAAAGTCGTGGGTGCTCACTGATAAAAATTCTGAAAGAAGAGGAAAAAAGAGTTTACTTAGGGGTGCTCACTCAATATTTATCTAAATATTTTTATAATTACCTGTACAAATTTAATAAATCTTGTTAAAGTTAATGGGTGCTTGAGCACCCAAAATCAACATGTAGATCCGCCACTGGGCTCGAGCTGTCCGCTCGGCTAAGCCAGATCTAGAACACAGCCCCAGGTTTAAATCTAGAATAACATAACCTCATGCCGGATCCCTAGTAGGAACGTTTGTTTGCATCACAAATATTTGACTTAGGGGACTCAACACAGGGGCTGGGTCCGTCTAGGACAGGTGTACCCAAAATAACATACCATCCTGATGCATCTTACGTGCTATGTGAACATTTATTTGTTTCGGCTTGCATGTTGACCGGCTAGGAAAAGAAAATCAAGAGAAAAACCAAGAGTGATGTAGGGAGGAAATAAAACCCGTTTCTGAAAACCCCGGTAATTGAAAATGTCCCGAAACTCTGCCGAAATTTTTCAAAAAAAGGGTTGAAAAAAAAAGAAAAGAAGAAGATTTCAAAATGAGTTATTCATGTTTTTCCAATTATGCCAAAACTGACCGAACTATGCAGGTCTGATTCTCACTGGATGTGGGATACGTAGGCAACCTACATAGGGTTCGGCCTCATTTTTGCAAAAAATAACCAAATAAAATAAAGTGTAGTTAGGGCTTTGGTCAAAAGAATAAGCCGACCTATCTTTGGTTATGTCTTAAGTCGTTCTTGCCGGGATAGACTTAGAGTATCTTTCAATTGTCGAAGGGCTATTTTCATAAAGAACGGGCAAGTCTGTTAGTAAGGTGTCATTTTTTAATAAAGTATCTTCCCCCGGCCTCAAAATTTATTTGGAATTGTGAAGGCGACACGTTTACAAAACGACCACTTTTGTTAAAATAGCATAGGGGGAAGGGCCATTTTCCTTTGATTTTTCCTTTAGAAGTTAAGAACTGGTTTTCGCAAAAGAGTCCACCAGAGTCAACCCTAACATCAACCATCCACAGGTACAAAATGAATACTATCCAGAACCCGTCACTATTGGTCATAGAACAAGCTTAGCTGCAGCTTCGTATGTGGTGGTATTATTTAGATGAAGATGGTCAGGATTGGGTGAAAGAGCATTTGGGTTCCCTTACAGACATTATGGAAATCAAACCGCTAGAGGATCTAATCAAGGCCTTGGTAACTTTATGGGATCCTGTTCACAGCGTTTTCCGTTTCTCAAATTTTGAGCTAACCCCTACTCTGGAGGGAATATTCGGATATATTAACTTTGGCCGGGATTTGAGAAAACAACAACTTATATTACCAAGGGCCCCCTCTGTGCACAAATTCTTTGATCTCCTGAATATCAGCAAGCAAATGAAGAAGGCCCATGTAAACAAAGGATGTTGTTCCTTTTACTTCTTGTATTCCAGGTTTGGGCACTCAGTTGGGTTCGAAATGCACGAAAAAGGATTAAACAACAAACAAGATAAGAGCATTTGGCGAATTCATGTAGGTTCACTTTCATAGTGGCATTCTTGGGAATTATAGTCTTTCCGAATGCAGAAGGGACAATAGATATCTGCATGGCCAGAATTGCACAAATCCTCACTACCAAAAAAGATCATACACTTGCTCCTTTAGTGCTGACAGACATTTATCGAGCATTAATGTTGTGTAAGTTCGGGGCTCAATTCTTTGAAGGTTGTAGCATTCTTCTGCAAATGTGGTTGATCGAGCATCTACTCCGTCACCCCAAATTCATGAGTTATGGCTCGAGCCAGACTACAATTCTCCAAAAGGGTTTGAAGCCTGGGTCTCCTACTTAAGAACTCTAAATGCAATTGTCAGATTGAATGGACTATAGGATGGCTTCCGGTGACGGAAATCATACACATGACGGCTACAAAAGGCTACCTAATGTTGATGGGTTTGAGAAGTGTCCAGCCATACGCACCGCAAAGAGTTTTAAGGCAGTTGGGAAGATATCAAGTGGTGCCCGAAGATGATGATTTGAGTACCCAAGTCATTGAGCTACACCTAGAGGCTACATTACCCGAGGCTTTAGTCCAACATGATTGGAATGGTTGCCGATATCTGAAAGACGTCACCCAAGTACCAGATCTTGCGAGAGGAGAAGTGGATCCAGATTATGCCGTGTGGTTTGAGAGAAAGTCTTGTGCAAATAATGAGCCAGAGCCCGAGCCCAAGCCCGAGAGGCCCGCCAAGAGACCACATGTTCAGGCTTTTGATGATAAAGTTTGGGAAAGGTTGGCCTGGGGAGAAAAGGAGAAAAAATATCAAGCCGCCATTCACACAATGGAAGAAAAATTGAGAAATGTCGAATTCAATAATGATCTACAGATGCAAGAAGCTGAAGGTGAGAGGAGAAGGTTGGCCCAAGAAAATGAAGCCCTCCAAGCTCAGATTCAGAGGATGAATATCGCCGCTGAAAACCCGGCCGGAAGCCGACAATATGAAAAACTCATAAACAGTCTTAGACGAAAATTGTGTGATTACGGGGCTGACTTGGAAAAGGCCAAAGAGGAATTGGTAAAAACCCGGGCAAATTTGGAAAAGAATGCAGAAGGGTGGGCGAAGTCTGTTCAACGGCTAAAGGAAAAGTATGACAGAGAAGTGACGTTTCTACAGAAGAAGCTGACTACTCTTGAAAATGAAATGGCCCAGCAAACAAAGAATTTCAAAGCAGAAAGAGAGCATTTCTATGCACTAATTTGCCAACTGGAAGAAAGCATGCAACAATTACAGGACCAAAACAACACAGATACTCAAGTGTTGGAAGCTCGGGCGCAGCAAATAGGGCGTCTACTTCAGGAGAAAGAATGTCATCAGAACAACGATTAAAGAGATAGCTGACTATGTCGTGATGAAATATCACGAATGTGAAGACATGACTAGGTCGATGTTTTTTGCTTCCGTGATGAAATTCGTTCGCAAGGTGATGGTTGACTTGGACCGTCTTCAGCAGGATATTGCACAAAGGCCCACACAAAGACCGGATAATGTTCCGAAGGCTCCCAGGGCACCAGTAGAAGCTCTTATGTATTCCTGACTTTCTTTTGGTTTTAAGTCTGTATTTCATTTTTCGAGTCTGTTAGTTTTTTTAAGTCTGTTCTGTTTTCCTGTTTAGAGTCTGTATGTCAGAGTCCATGTAACAGAAAATCCAAAAAGATTTATTTTAATGGAATATTGAAAACCCCAAAAATTCTCTTTTATCTCATATTTATCCCCTTAACTATGTAATGATCTGATTCATGCGGCATAAAATGAAAAGAGAGGAAAAGAAAATTGAGTGGAAAGAGTGGCAAAATAACAGAACAAAAAAGAGTGCAAAATAAAAGGGAAGCGACATGGACCAAGTGAGAAAATCAATAGTGATTAAAGAAAGGCATGAGTGAAAGAAAAGAAAGTGCAAAGTTAAAAGAGTTAGTTAAGGCCAGGATGAAGCATGCAACCACTCAAATACACGATAGAAGCATTCAACTGTTTAGGTGCATGCATCCCAAACGTGCGATTGCCTATCTGTTAAACTCTTAAACACTAACAAGTTTGCTATTGCTATTGAGTACAGGAAGATGGTTATTTTGTTTGGCATTCTGGAAAGCCACCTATATAATACCAGGTCTAAACACAAGGCGATCATGGCTAGCAAAGAATTGGACGCAAGTGTTATTGACCCACCGAGAGAGATGGTGGAATCTGAGTCTGGTTTGAAAGAAAAGGTACATAAGCTGAAACACCAAATGGCCGAAATGTATCAAGCATGGATCAGGGGGCATCCTCTACCGTCATACCCTGCCAACTTTACAAAAAACTCCGCTTTCATACCACCGCTATCAGAGTCCCAAGATCCCACTATTGTTGATCTGTCCCCGCAGCATGCCCCAGGCTTTACCCCTTACTACCACTATCCCAGCACCTCAACACAAACTGTCCAAGCTCCCCCGGCCAAAGCAACCACATACCCTGCTCCGCCAGCAGCCCCTATTTTCGTAGCCCTGTTGCGAGCTACCTTCCATCGATCTTCTAGTGAGCCAGCATTCCAAGCCCGGGATAACCAATACTATGCCCCAGAGCCCACCTTCAAAGTCCCGGATCATTACTCTTACACTCCTCATTTTGAACTTCCTGTCGAAACTGAGAAGCCACCCAAAAACGTGGAGCAAGAGGAGATATTTAGGAAGGTAAAGAGCTTGGAGTAGTCGCAGAGAAATATGCAAGGGTTAGGAGGCCAAGTGCGTGTGGCTTATAAGGATCTATTCTTGTTTCCCGATGTACAGCTACCTGCCGGATTCAAAATGCCTAAGTTTGACTTGTACGACGGGCATGGAGACCCCCTGGCCCACTTAAGAGGATTTTGCAGCAAAATGAGGGGTGCTGGTGGGAAAGATGAATTGTTGGTGGCATATTTTAGCCAAATTTTTAGTGGCACAGCGTTGGAATGGTACACCTGCCAAGACAACAACAGGTGGTACACTTGGGATGATTTGGCTCAAGCTTTCGCTCGATATTTCCAGTACAACGTAGAAATTGTCCCAGATCGCCTATCCTTGACTAAGATAGAGAAAAAGATGGTGAGAGCTTTAGGGAGTATGGTTTCCAGTGGAGAGAACAGGCGGCACGAGTCAACCCTCCAATGGAGGAAAATAAAATGGTGGAGTACTTTCTTTAGGCCTTGGAGGCTACTTACTTTGGTCATCTGATCTCGGCTATAGGTAAGTATTTCAATGAAGTGGTAAATATGGGAGGAATGGTAGAGGAAGGACTCAAATCAAGAAAGATCATGAGTTATTCTGCCATCAAAGCAACTACACAAGCAATCAAGAATGGCACCGAGGGCATGTTAAGGAAAAAGAAGAAAGAAGATGTTGCTATGATCGCTTCAAGATCGTGGCATGGCCCAAGGGGTTCACCTCGCCATTACACCCAGCCTGGACCCCAACCTCAAACCTACACCCAAGCTCCATATAATCCACCCCAACACTACTTCCTACCACAAGACCCTCAATATTCAGTCAGACCACCCAATACCATGTCCACCACGCACAGTATTATGCTCAACCCCCTCCTTACCCACAATGGCGTGCACCAGCTCCACAAAATCCTTATCCTCCTCCACAAACATACCGAAACCCTACTGGTCTAAGCTTTCAACCTAGGCCGGAGTATAGAAAGGAAAGGCAACAGCGGAAGCAAACTTTCACCCCGCTTGGAGAGTCTTATGCCAGTTTGTTTCAGCGGTTGAGGCAGTTGGATGTTCTGAGGCCGATTGAGTCAAAATTACCAAATCCCCCTCCGAAAAACTTGGATTATTCCCTCAGATGTGCATATTGTTCTGATGCTCTGGGGCACGACACAGAAAAATGTTGGCATTTGAAGAACGCCATCCAAGAGCTTATCGATACAAATCAAATTGTGGTTCAAAGCCCAGAAGCGCCAAAAATCAATCAAAACCCATTGCCAGCCCATGATGAGACGTATATGATTGAGATATTGCATAAGGATGGAGAGCTCAAGAAGCCTTCGAAGTCTATCATGATGATCCGTGCCAGTGAAAGTAATTCAGTCAAAACTCCAGTTGTTACAAATGCAACATCCTCGACATCTGAAAGGCTGACGGACAAGCTAAGCCCGCCCAATGTTAAGCCGCCTGTATTAGTTCTAAAAGGGTTCCCGGATGATGTTGAAGCAATGCAAGGAAAGTCGAAAGTGGTCGTACCGGGGATAGCAAGTAAGCCTGTCATAATCGTGGAAGGGGCTCGCATTGACCCTGTTATTATTAATCCTGTGACCCAGCTGCCGATAAATAACACCAAGGTTGTTCCATTGAATTACAAGCAAGTGATAGTACTTATAAAGGTAAAGAAGTGGAAGAGGAAGTTAATGAAACCCGAGGGTTGACTCGTTCGGGGAGATGCTTTACCCCAGAGGAAATAAGGAAAGCTAAGCCACTCAAAGATAACACAATCCCGGTAAAATAGCCAGTTACCGAAGAGGAGGCGGAGGAATTCTTGAGAAAAATAAAGGTGTGGGATTACTCCATCGTGGAACAATTGAGGAAGACACTCGCTCAGATTTCTCTTCTATCACTGTTGATACATTCAGACGAGCACCGCCAGGCCCTCATGAAGATTTTGAATGAGGCTCATTTCCCTGATAAGATTACGGTGAACCATTTGGAGAAGATTTCCAACAAGATACTCGAGGCAAACAGGATCACTTTCTCAGATGACGAGCTGCCTTTGGAGGGTACAGAACACAATCGAGCTCTTTATCTCACAGTGCAATGCGAGGATTCTGTGGTCTCGAGGGTACTAGTTGATAATGGTTCCGGTGCAAATATTTGCCCTCTCTCAACTCTGCAAAAGTTGAAAATTGATACTGAAAGGATCCACAAGAACAGTATATGTGTTCGAGGTTTTGACGGAGGAGGAAAAGATTCTATTGGTGATATCGTGCTCGAACTGACAATAGGACCAGTTGAATTCACTATAGAGTTCCAGGTGTTAGATGTGGCCGTCTCTTACAATTTACTGTTGGGTAGGCCCTGGATACATGTTGCCAAGGCAGTCCCGTCTTCTCTGCACCAGATGGTAAAGTTCGAGTGGGACAGACATGAAATCGTTTTGCATGGTTACGAGAAATTATGTGCTTACAATGATACATCCGTCCCGTTTATTGAAGCCGAAGATGATAAAGGGCCTTGGATCTACCAAGCCTTCAAAACAATGTCAGTTGAAAAGATTCCGGAAGGGGAATGCGTTCCAAGTCCAAAGTTAGCCTCCACATCCGTCATGGTAGCAACTGAAATGCTGAAGATTGATTTTGTGCCGGGCAAAGGTCGGGGCGCATCTTTACAAAGTATCGTGCAGCTAGTGTCTCTACGTGAAAATTTGGGTACATTTGGTCTGTGATTCAAGCCCACAGGGGAGGAGGTGAAGAGGGCTAAAAGGTTGAAGAAGAAGGCATGGTCACTCCCTAATCCTATCCCACGTCTCTCCAGGTCCTTCGTCAAGCCAGGGGTCGTAAAGCGCCCAGTGTCAGCAGTCCCAAAGCTTGTGGTCGACTTTGATGAAGAGCTTATTGAAAGCATCCAGAGTTTATTTAATGAGGTGAACATGGTGGAAATTGGGGAAAGTTCCAGCAAAGCAAATGTGCAGTTTATTGGGCCAAAAGTGAAGCTCAACAATTGGAAGGCTACTCCTCTCCCTACTCGGAAGGAGTTTTGGTAGTTTGCTTTGTCTTCCTTTCTGTTATCTGGGTTATTCCAGGGTTGTAATCCAGATTTTTATTTTTTGCTTGCTTTGATGTACAAACCCTTCTATCCTTATCTTCAATGAAATGCAATTTCCCTTTTTCCATTACTCCCGATAGTGTCATTTTTGTCTTTCTTTGTACAGTTCTTTTTATGCTGGTTTCAATGACCTGACATGCATGAGGAATTTTCGGCCAAGTCTTAAAAGCCAATCTAACTCTGAAATAATAATTCAAGAAGTAGAGTGTGATGATGAAACAGAATATGATGAAGAAGCGGCATTTGAGGAAATTACTAAAGAACTAAGTCATTTTGAAGAAAAACCCAAGCCTAATTTGAATGAAACTGAAGCAATCAATTTAGGGGATCCAGATAATATCAGGGAAACCAAGATAAGTGTACACCTAGAACCACAAATCAAGGAAGAAGTAATCAAAGCCCTGTTTGAATATAAAGATATCTTTGCATGGTCATATGACGACATGCCGGGTTTGAGTACTGACTTGGTAGTTCACAAATTGCCAACTGATCCGGCATTCCCTCCCGTCAAGCAGAAGTTAAGGAAGTTCAAGACAAACATGAGTGTGATGATCAAAGAAGAAATCACAAAGCAGCTTGATGCAAAGGTCATTCGGGTCACTCGATACCCCACTTGGTTAGCTAATATTGTGCCAGTACCAAAGAAGGATGGTAAGACCAGGGTGTGCGTTGATTACCGCGATCTCAACAAAGCAAGTCCAAAGGATAACTTCCTATTGCCAAATATTCACATCTTGATTGATAACTGTGCCAAGCATGAGATTGGGTCTTTTGTGGTTTGCTATGTGGGATATCACCAGATCTTGATGGATGAGGAAGATGCAGAAAAGACAGTGTTCATCACGCCATGAGGAACATATTGCTACCGGGTAATGCCATTTGGTTTGAAAAATGCTGGGGAAACTTACATGAGGGCAATGACTACCATATTTCATGACATGATACACAAGGAGATTGAGTTTTATGTAGATGATGTGATCATAAAGTCAAGGAAGCAGTCCGACCATGTTGAGGACTTGAGAAAGTTTTTCCAAAGGCTCCGCAGGTACAATCTTAAGCTCAACCCTGCAAAATGTGCATTTGGTGTCCCGTCTGGAAAACTGTTGGGATTCATAGTCAGTCAGAAAGGTATTGAGTTGGATCCGTCAAAGATTAAGGCCATCCAGGAATTGCCACCGTCGAGGAACAAGACTGAGGTGATGAGTTTGCTCGGGCGGTTAAACTACATCAGCAGGTTTATCGCTCAAGTCATGACAACTTGTGAGCCCATCATTAAGTTGCTAAAGAAGGATGCCGTGGTCAAATAGACTGACGAGTGTCAGGAGGCATTCGACAAGATCAAGAGGTACCTGTCAAACCTACCTGTGCTAGTCCCGCCGGAACTTGGGAGACCTTTAATTCTTTATTTGACAGTCCTGGATAATTCGTTTGGTTGTGTGTTGGGCCAACACGACATCACTGGCAAGAAGGAGCACGCCATTTATTTTCTCAGCAAGAAGTTCACTTCATACGAGGTCAAGTATAGTCTCTTTGAAAGGACATGTTGCGCCTTGACTTGGGTGGCACAAAAGTTGAAGCATTATCTGTCGTCCTACACTACTTACCTCATTTCTCGCATGGATCCTCTAAAGTATATCTTTCAGAAGCCTATGCCCACTGGAAGACTTTCGAAGTGGCAGATTTTACTCACAGAATTTTACGCCATCTATGTGACTGGGACTGCGATGAAAGCCCAAGCCTTGGTCGATCATTTGGCCGAGAACCCGGTGGATGAATAGTATGAGCCATTGAGGACTTATTTTCCTGATGAAGAGGTGATGCATATTGACGAGGCTGAGCAGGATGAAAATCCAGGTTGGAAACTTTTCTTTGATGGAGCCGCTAACATGAAAGGTGTTGGAAAAGGGGTTGCGCTCATTTCTGGAACAGGGCATCACTACCCTGTTATAGCCCAGCTTCATTTCTATTGTACCAACAACATGGCTGAATACGAGGCGTGCATTCTGGGTTTGAGGTTAGTTATAGACATGGGAGTTCAGGAAGTATTGGTTTTAGGAGATTCAGATCTTTTGGTGCACCAGATTCATGGAGAATGAGAGACTTGGGATTTGATGCTCATACCGTATTGACTATGTCTGCATGATCTTTGTCAATGATTCAGATCAATAGAATTCAAGCATATTCCCAGGATCCATAATGAGGTTGCCGATGCTTTTGCTACTCTGGCGTCAATGTTTCACCATCCGGGTAAGGCTTACGTCGACCCTTTGCATATTTAAGTTCGTGATCAGCATGCTTATTGTAATGTGGTTGAAGAAGAACTTGATGGTAAACCTTGGTTCCACGATATCAGGGAGCACATAAAGTCAGGGGTATACCCGGTACAAGCCACATGTGATCAAAAGAGAACGATTCGACGCTTGGCTAGTGGATTTTTCTTGAGTGGGGGAGTCTTGTACAAGAGAACTCTAGATCTTGGACTGCTGAGATGCATAGATGCTAAACAAGCTTCGACCATCATGGCCGAAGTGCATTACAGAGTTTGCAGGCCGCATATGAGCGGATATGTTTTGGCAAAGAAAATTCTTCGAGCAGGTTATTATTGGCTCACCATGGAACGAGATTGTATCAGCTTTGTGCGCAAATGTCATCAATGCCAGGTACACGGTGATCTGATTCATTCTCCGCCATCGGAGTTGCACACAATGTCTGCACCTTGGCTCTTTGTTTCTTGGGGCATGGATGTCATTGGATCAATTGAGCCGGCAGCACCGAACAGGCATAGGTTTACTCTGGTGGCCAATGATTATTTCACCAAGTGGGTCGAAGCTGTAACTTTCAAATCTGTGACCAAGAAGGCAGTGGTAAATTTTGTTCACTCAAATCTCATTTGCCGGTTCAGAATCCCCAAGGTAATCATCACAGACAATGCCGCTAATCTTAATAGCCATCTGATGAAAGAGGTATGCCAACAATTCAAGATTATGTATTGAAATTCCACTCCGTATGGAGCTGTTGAGGCGGCCAACAAGAACATAAAGAAGATACTTCGAAAGATGGTGCAAGGTTCTAGGCAGTGGCATGAAAAGTTGCCTTTTGCTTCGTTAGGTTATCGCACTACTGTTCACTCCTTATTTGCTGGTATATGGGACTAAAGTAGTTATACCCATGGAAGTCGAGATTACATCCCTTCAAATTGTTGCTGAAGCTGAAATTGATGATGGTGAGTGGGTCAAAACCCGATTGGAGCAGTTAAGTCAGATTGATGAGAGAAGACTGGCGGCAGTATGTCACGGTTAATTGTATCAAAAGAGAATGGCAAGAGAATTCAACAAGAAGGTGCGTCCCCGGAAATTTGAAGTGGTTTAGCAAGTATTCAAACGCATCCTTCCACATCAAGTTGAAGCTAAAGTCAAGTTCATCCCAAACTGGCAGGGGCCGTTCGTTGTAACGAGAGTGTTGCCTAATGGTGCTTTGTATTTAACAGATATAGAAGACAAATGTGTAGATATGGCTGTCAATTCTGATGCAGTAAAAATATATTATGTATGATTTCTTTGGTTTGTCTTCAATTGCGTTATTTGTATTTGGCATTTTTCAAAGATTGGAATGACGAAGGCATTTTATTTTGCTATCTAAACACTTTTATCCTTTGTTATCCCTTTTGAGCCTTATTTATTTTCTTTCATACCCCTCTTTTGGAATCAGAAGTAGAGCTTAAGAATAGAGAAAAGAAAAAAGGAAAAGAAAAAAAGAGAAAAAGAAAAAAAAGAAGAAAAGTAAAAAGGAAGAAAAAGAAAGCAAAAGAAAAAGTAACAAAAACAAAGCAACTCTTATGTCTTGAACTACGTTCGACCTGATTCCTTTTAAGGATACGTAGGCTGCCCTAAGGTTCGGTCCCATCAGAATAAAAATCCATAATTCCCCAGACTCAAAGAAACTGGGGCAGAAGTTGTGGTGTTGCGAAAGATCTGATTCCAAAAGTTGTAATTTTGAACCCTGTTATTTAAAACTGTTTTTTAGCTTGCATGCCGCCTTTTCTTTCTAACCCCGTCCAAAAGCCTATACTACGGTCCAAAGAAAGACATTCCGATCAATCTTTGAAAAGTTCCAAGTCAAGCGAGCTAGAGGTTTGATTCACATCATAGGTAACACTTTTGTTCATGGGCACAAGGAAAAATGAATAAATGAGAGTCTTATTGGTGAAAACCCTCACGGGCACCGTAGGGCGACGGAAAGCTGAGAGAAAATTAAAATGAGAGAGTTTTATTGGTGAAAACCCTCGTGGGCACCGTAAGGCAAGGGTGATTTGAGAGATGAACAAATGAGAGAGGTTTTCTGGTGAAAACTCTTCAGGGCACCACAAGCCGAATGAGGTTCGTGACTTTGCAGAGAGATTGGATCATGGAAATCCCGGTATAAAGTATGAAGGCGGGGCATGAACTGAAACGTGATTGGGTGAATGGATTGGGCTGATTAATCCGAAATGCATGTCATGATCATTGGTACCAGCTGCTCCACTCATATAAGTCTCTTTTCCATCCTTACTCAAATAGTCATCTTGGTTCAAAATTTTCTTCTTTATTCCTAATTCTCGAAATCACTTTGTTTCATTTTCTTTTGGGTCTACTTCTCTAAGTCTTTCTCAATGGTAGCCTTGTTAAGCAAGCAAGAAAGTATTTTAAAGCCTATTACCAGCTTTCAATTGCACAAAGCAAAAGTCCGGCTAGAGCACATCACAAATGGCATGATTCAGAATAAGCAATAAAGTTTTAATGGGAGTTCAAGTGGTCAAATGGCTCGTGAATTTTGAGGAAGTATAATGGTTCAAAATTGGCAAGATAGTGTTGTCAAATAACAGGCTGAGTGTAAGCTACTCGGGTCATTCAGGGTTCTATGGTTGAGGTTCGGTCAGAAGGTCAAACAATTCTTTGCTAGCCCAAGGCAGCTAATCAGAACAAAGCATGGCAGGGGAAAGGCCGCCACCTTCAGCAAGAATGTCGCAAACTAACCACCACACTTTCAAACTGATAAAATTTTCTTTTATTGAAACAGGGACAGCAAATTTTGTTTGTTCTGCAGGAACCCTCCATGAAGAAAGCATGGCTCGGAGGCAAGAAATCCTGTTCAAGATCCCCCAGGAAGAGAGCATGGCTCAGGTAAATCCATTCTCGACTGTTCAGGACCCTCCTGGATAATGGGATTTAGTTTAAACTTTTCAGGACCTTCCTGAATAACGGCATTTATTTTAAGTTTTCAGGACCCTCCTGGATAATGGGATTTAGTTTATGTTTTTAGGACCCTCCTGGATAATGGGATTTAGTTTTAAGTTTTCAGGATCCTCCTGAATAATGTATGGGGTCAAATTCTGCCCACTACGGTAGCAACGACCCATGACTAAATAATAGCCGAAGTAGAGGGGACGACCTAAGAATGTCAGAGCGAAAGCGTGCCCTTAGGACTCGTCGTCTCCTCGAAAGCACGTGACCTATCCCTGTATTATTTTATTATTTTTGAGGGGGTTCTCTTGTTATATAAAGGAGAATCCCAAT
>NW_017671368.1:265027-306033 GCF_001879085.1 Nicotiana attenuata | reverse complement strand
GGATAGTATTGAGTAGGTGGTGGTGGTGAAGCGTAATAGTATGTGGGGAGAAGACTTTTTGGAGGTGGTGGGAGGTGTAGTAGTATGGAGTTGGAGGTGACTTTACCGGTAGTGGTGGGGAAGAGTAGTGATATGGTGGCGGTGGTGATTTCTTTGGTGGTGGTGGAGAAGAGTAATAATATGGTGGAGGAGGTGATTTCTTGGGCGGTGGTCGTGAGGAATAGTAATATGGTGGAGGAGGAGACTTAACTGGTGGTGGTGGGGAACTATAGTGATATGGGGGAGGGGGTGATTTCTTTGGTGGTGGTGGTGAGGAATAGTAATATGGTGGAGGGGGAGACTTAACTGGTAGTGGTGGGGAAGTATAGTGATATGGTGGCGGGGGTGATTTCTTTGGTGGTGGCGGTGAGGAATAATAATATGGCGGAGGAGGTGTCTTAGCAGGTGGTGGTGGTGACTTATAATAGTATGGTGGTGGCGGTGATGGTGATGGAGGAGGCGGAGACTTGTAATAATAAGGTGGCGGAGGTGAAGGTGAAGGAGGTGGTGGAGATTTATAGTAGTATGGTGGAGGAGGTGAAGGAGAAGGTGGCGGTGGAGACTTATAATAGTAAGGTGGAGGTGATGGCGAGGGTGGCGGCGGAGATTTATAATAATATGGTGGTGGAGGTGATGGTGAAGGTGGAGGTGGCGACTTATAATAATATGGAGGTGGTGGTGAAGGTGATGGTGGAGGAGGAGATTTGTACACATACGGGGGCGGAGGAGATGGCGAAGGAGGAGGTGGTGATTTATACACATAAGGGGGTGGGGGTGAAGGTGATGGGGGTGGAGGAGACTTATACACATATGGTGGAGGTGGTGATGGAGAAGGAGGTGGAGGTGATTTATAAACATATGGTGGCGGGGGAGAAGGAGAAGGAGAAGGAGGTGGTGGAGAAGGAGAAGGAGGTGGTGGAGAAGAATATATATAAGGATCTGCTGACACTACATTAGCAACTGCCAATATGGCCAATGCCAGTAAGACTTGTGGCAAATATCGACGACCCTTGGCGGGGCCGCCACCGTGAAACCGACTCATTTCGCTGGAAAATTCCTGCCCTAGCCTCCCAAATATGGCTAGTGAAGTCTCCAAAAACTTTGAAGGGGTAGAAGAAGAAAGGAAACAGTGTTGAAAGATGATGCCTTTAAGGGATCAATGGCCAATGTATTTATAGTAACGTTCCTAGGGAAGCAATTGCTTGTAAAGAGCTGTTTAAAGGACCAATTCAATTGGTCTGATTGATAATCAAAGACTAAAATTTATAACAACTCTTAACAGCTGGATCTACAAATTATCATCTTATTAATTAAAGTCCATTTCTTCATCACTTTGAATATTTCCATAGTATCTTTTTAACAAGTAGTTGTTACCTGCTACACAGAAAATGGAGTAAAGCAAAGTGATTGTTATTTTTTAATATTTCCACTCTCTTGCCATATATTAGTTTTCATGAACACTTAGATATCATACAATTATTGGTCGTTTTGTTTGTTTCCTCGTTATTTCTATATACATCCCTAACTAGTAGAGTACTGTGGTTCACTTTCTATTTATGACGACGACGACGACGACAACAATAACAACAAATCCACATCAGAAGTGAGATTTGGGGTCGATGTGTATAGAGACCTTACCCCTACCTTGGATAAAGGTAGAGAAGTTGTTCCGGATAGACCCTCGGCTCAAGGAAAGATGAAAAAGAAGTCGTAACAACAAGCAGTAATACCAGCAATCCAACATGAAAACCGAAGCGAAAGAAATAGCAAATAGTTATAGAAATCTACGAATAGGAAAATACAAGACTAACACTACTACGACTGGTACGCACAAGGAAAACACTTGACTATCTAGCCTTTTATCCTAAATTTTCTCCACCTCCACACCTTCCTAATTGATTTGAATAAGGAAAATTAAACAGTGCAAGTTTTCTTCTAATATTAATAACTTTTTTTCTTCTTCATTTTCATCCAGCTAAGCAAAAAAAAAAAAAATGGAATTAGCTACGAACTTTGTCGCTAAATCGCTCATAGCTAACATAATTTTTTGATAATCTGTCGCTAAGTAGGATTAGCGACGAATTTACTGCTTAGCTACATAATTTGTCCGTCGCTAATTCTTGTTTTTTTAGTAGTACTTTTCTTTTGTTTTCGGATCACATGTTATGGCTAAAGAAATTACTTGTTGTCAACTGGAAATGAACATTTTATTTTAATATTGAACTCTCAGTGCAATTTGCGATACTAAATAAAGAAAATTACAGCTTGTGAAATGTGAAAGACGGCTATTAGTTTTAGTATATATTTCAAACGCCAGTTAATACCATGTCAGAAGCAGCAACTAGTTACTAGATTCATATCTTAATTTTTTTGGGGCCAAATTTCCTATCTTAAATAAGAGAATGATTGTTTGTGAGAGACTAGATGAGTTTTTAAACCCCTATTTTGAGGTCACTAACGTGGTCGAGTTGCTAAATAATGAGGAAAAATACCTCATTACCATGTGATTTCATAATGAGTTTAACTTATATAAATATACAGTGTTTAAGGATTTTTTACATTATCATATCATATTTACTTATTGTAACAATAGTCTGTCTTATTTTCAAGATTATAAATCTACTTTATATAAAAGGGTTTTTCTTTTATTTTTTGTTTGGTATCTCACTTGGTGTATATAGCTAGTGGGCCCGACTAATTTGGATTTATATCCGAAAGCCCTACTTTTGGTGTAAAACACTGCCTACTAAATGTGACTTCGTTCTCCCCGAACCGAAAACTTATGATTAAAGATAGATAATATATTTATCATTTCACCACAGTCGTTCGTAGTTTCAAAGAATTTACTTGCGGAATAGTGAAACGCCAACATATGTATTAGCAATGTTAAAATTTTATGTATGTAGAGATTATTATTTTTTCTCTACTACCGTCTAGTACCAACCAAACATTACCTAGGTTAGAGGATGTAACTTTCCACGTGGACAGTGGATAAAATACTTTTAATACTTTCTTCAAATTGAGGAGATAATGATTAAAAAGGGAGATTCTACGTTTACGCAGGGTCCAGAGAAGGTCCGCATTACAAGGGGTACTATGTAGATCAAGTATTAGTGGCTGCTTCCACAGCTTGAACCCATAAAGAATAGGTCACACGAAAACTACTTGACCGTTTCTCCAGATTAAGATTCCCTTCAATAGATAAGAAAACAGGTTTTTAATATTCTAAAACTTGAGTTTAATTGATGGAAAAAGAGCTATGTGTTGAGCTCTACAATGGTGTTTGATTGATGAAGAAGGAGGAGAAGATTTTGAGAGATAAGAAGTGGCTACCAATGTTGGTATTGAAAAATACTCTAGAATATTTATAAAATTGCACCCTAATTCCCATCTTATTATTTTTTTTTGAGCAAACAGGAAATATTTATATTAATACTACATATTATTTAGTACATCAAAGTCATACCCCATGTCACTTAGGACACATTGATTACCTAGGCTTGCTAGTACATTGCAAGCATCATATGCTGAGTACTTAACAAAAACACATTGTTCTTTTTCATCATCCCATACAAAGGTTTCAACATAAGATGGAGGTCGTACATAATATTTGTTTCTCCTTGATTGAGCATTAGCTTCCTTTGCCAGTTGGTGTGCTAATTATTCCCTTGCCGGAATACGTGCCGGAGGATCACTTCCTTCTCCTGGTGCATTAACAACCTGCATTCATTAACAATATTGTCATATAGTCTATTGCCTTGTTGTATAGAATGGATTACCTCCGTGGAGTCTGTTTCAATATCCAGTGGGAACATTCTCCATTCTTGGGCTGTTTGGAGACCCTCTAGGAGTGCCTTAATTTCTGCCTCAAGTGAGCCATTTGCATGAGTAGATTTTGTAAAACCTACCACCCAACTCCCTATTGTATTCCTGAATACACCTCCCAGGCCACTTTTTTTATTGTTGTTCTTGAAGCTTGCATATATATATATATATATATAGTACCAGCCTTTCGGTCGTTTATGCCATTTTATATTGATAGTGATCTTCCTTAGAGGGCTGAGGCTGTTTTCAGTAAGGAGTTTGAATTCGGTTGCTCTTTGTTTTATTTGGTCTATGTTAATGGGGATGTCGATGTTGTTTTGGTTATTGCTATTTGTTAATACCCAATTTTGCCATCATACTTTTTCAAAATATATATACTTTTAAAATATCATTTTTGCATCATTATTTAGTTTATAAACCTACACAAGCATTTTCTATAATTTTTCATAATTTTTAGAGCTTTTAAATTATTTTCCTGCATGTAAATTACTTGAATAATTATTAATTACTCCTTCAAATTATTTTGTAATAACTTAATCATCCAAAAGTACTATTTTGCATCCTCGTATATGTTTCATCATATTTTTTACTTTATTTCGTATAATTATGTTTGCATTTTTAAGCTATTTACCTAGTTTTGCAATAATAACCTATATTCATATATAATTGCTTTTTATCTATAATATTGGTGTCAAAATAGCCTTCTATATTTTTATAATGCAAAATCATTATTGTTAATCATTTTAGTGCATAAATAATATTTTCATTTATTTATTAAGCATTTTTCATAAATTTTTTTGATAAATTTTAGATATTTAAATAATAGCCAATTTTAACCAATTTTCGGACAAGAGTTGGCCCAATTACCCCAAGCCCAAAACCAAACCACCCTTTTAAAATAACCCGGCCAATAACCCATTTAAACGACCCGCCCAACCCCATTCTTTCATCTTGGCCGTTGATCTCAAATGATCAACGACCCCTAAAAAATCAATCCCTTCTAAACTACCCCATCCTCTAACCCTAATACCATTCCCTCTAAAATGCCGCCCTCAAACACTCTCCATTCCCTTCTCCTACGAAACCTAGCCGCTGCATCTCAATCTCTCCAGATCCGACCCTAAGATGGAATCAATCACTAATTCACTTACCTTATTGATCTCCTCTCGCTACTGGTTGTCCGTTTATGGTGATACTTGAGTACTTGCTTGTTTTGGCAAGTGTGACCTTCAAAGACCGAACTAAAATGGCTCGAATATTTGATTTTAGGCAATATTTCGTCTATATCCAGGCTATTTGAGTCTGATTAGCCAGGATCTCCGGTTAATTTCTGATTTATGTCAACTAGGGTTTACTTATTTTTTTCCCTAATCTGATTTTTATTGATTCTACATGTTAATACTTCCTTATTCATGTTTGATTTTACAGCTTTCCTTGTTTACTTGTTCGATTTCTTTCACTATATAAACCCCTCCCTATTCCCCTTTGAGACAGACTGGGAATCGCTATAATCTCACTAAAAAAATTTGAGGCTTTGTTCTGTTAATTCCTTCATTATCTTGTTCTGTGCTGGCCGGCTGAAAGCCAAGGCCACTGAGAGTCTATTGTTCGAACTTTCTCTTAGTGCAAGCATTGCCCGGGGTTCTTTGGAAGCTCTTGGGAACTTTGACGCATCGAGGTTTCTGGGTTCTTGTGTATCTTTTGTTCTTTATTGTTGTCTGTTTAACTGGTAAGCCACTTGACTTTCGCAATTTCATCCTTATGTGTCTTTGATTTACATGTGTTCTCACCTCTGAAATCCATGGATTAATATGTTCTCTGGATTACTTTTGTGCACGATTCTGTTAACTTTACTTTGTTCTAAGTCTCCTTAGCATTTAACTTCCTCCTAATGCTGCTAGTTCTGAGATTGCCTAAGTCTAACTTGGATAATCTGACCCTCTTAAGTTCGTTTAACTAGTGTATTGGTGCCTGAATGTTCCTAAACATGCCTGCTTGCTTTGTCCTTAATCTCTATAATGAATGCTTCACACTTGTGCTAGAACTTCCTGTGTTAATTATGACATGTTCCCCTACTATTGTGTCACTCAGCATGATCCCCATACCCCATTAGTGATTGACTGAGATTTTAACAGTTTGTTTTCCCTGCCCTGTTTGAAACATTTTGTTTTATGGCATAACTTAGACCTTCTTTAGTTAATTAATCTATTGTGTCAATCCCAGAATACCTACATGTGTTATTTGACATGAGCTCACTATTTCACACTGCTCTGAAGCTCTGCAATGTTTGTCTTGCATGTATAATGCGTTTTAATCTGTTGTTAAGACCTTTTCCATCAACTATGATCTTGCTTCTATGCTAATATGTTCCCCCATTTTGTCTTTGGTTCATTTGATATCGTGTTCTTTTGGTGATTATTTGTCTTACCACAACGTGTGTCCCCCATCATGTCTAAATACTAATTAACATGACACTAGGATGTATGCTTAGCATAATTTGAATCTCTCAGATTTTAATTTGTTTTGTATTATGCATCTGTGCATGATAATCTTCGCCTGCAAACTTGTGTCTCCCCTGACCCTTCCCATATGTGGCTTGTCATAATGTGTGCTCCCTATCATGTCTCAGTGCAGTCTTGCTTCTTGATGAGAGTTAACATGTCTGTCTTATGACACTAGGATGTATACTTAGCTTAATTTGGACCTTTTAGGTTTTGACTGGTTTAGTATCATGCATCTATACACGATAATCTCTGTATATCCTGCAAATCTGTTTCTCCCCCCAACTTTTTCAATATGGGGCTGTCTATGTGGTACTTTGCTATGCGTGAAAATCCTGCTGAACCTACTGGCCTGCTTGATTAGTTGCTCTGAATGCTCAACTTGACTATGTCTACTTTAGGTTACAAGTGATTCTGTCCCTCAACCATTATCCATTCTCCCTCGGTTGCTTTTTATGATATTCTGAACTTCTTATTCTTAGTCGGCTGAAAGCCAAGGCTACCAAGATTCTTACTACTTACATCCCTAGTGTGAGTACTGCTCGGGGTCCATTTGAGGCCCTTGTGAACTCTAACACACTAGGATTTGGGTCCCTAATCCCTTCCCTTAATACTGAAATCTGAATTATCCCAGTTCCTTCTCCTTGTTGTCCAATGAACTTGTAAGCTAGTTGGTTTAAGTGATTCAATGCTTGGAAACATGGTTGTATGACTTGGATTTGAGCTCTTCTATGGGTTCTGGGTTGTGTTGATGAATATGGCTCTTTGTTGAAAGTCTGGGTATGCTGCATGAGAAGTGCTGAAGGCCCAGACAGTGCTGGGTGTTTCTTTTGGGCCTGCTATGGGCCTCCTGCCATTATTTATACCACGTTTGTTATTACATTCATTATTGGGCTTATAATAACTTTTGTAATAAACAATTGGGTGTTAGTAAAATGGGAATGGGTAGATGCTAAATGTTTGTATGTAAAGGGCAGACAATATGCCTATAGGACTCAGTGATTTACTTGCTATATATGATATTCAATCACTATGTGCACTATAGAAATTATGTCCTTAGGGGATGCACACGCACACACACTGTTTGCTAGTAAACATGAACTCAGATGCTGTAATTATTCTTGCTGCTACATGCTACTAGAAAGTCTGCCTATAGGAACAAATGTCACTGAACTTTCCTTTGATTAACTTCAGCATGTTCATTAGAAATTATGTCTATAGGATTTTGATCACTTCATTTGCTGCTGTATCGCACTAATCACTAGAAATCATGCCTATAGGATCTTGATCACTTCATATGCTATTATATCACGCTGTTCACTAGAAATCATGCCTATAGGATTAAGTATATGTTAGAGATCCTGCCTATAGGGTATAATTGCTCGTTCTAATGGACCTCTAAAATACCGTTTACTACTTGTTCATGTCACTGTCAGTAAGCATAAGTAATTCTGAGCTTCTCCCCAACGGTTTTTCATTACTCCTTACTGCACGAGTCACCTAGGCATAACAGATTTAATAACTGGAAACATATAATCCCTATAATCAACATATATAATCCCGTCTGTGAGCAACGCCCAACCTCTGAAACTGCTTGTATGTTTGACGCATTGTCACATAGAAATCATGTCTATAGGGCTTAAGGTTCTTACTTCTGAATTGCCTAGCATGAAATTTGTCTTGCGTGCATTTGTTGCTTAAGTATGGAGGCAAACTTGAGCCTTAACTGCCTATATGTGAAGTCGAATATGTTTTTGTATGTAGCCTAGTTTTGACATTTCTGAGCAGCCTAAGTGAGGTCTAGAACCACCCAAATCCAATACCTCTTAGACCATAGGTATGGGATGGGTAGTGCACGTATAGGGCATGACTTAAAATTGAATTAGAGCGCTTTTAGGTAGCAACTTTAACATAGTAATCGGGTAGCAGGAGATGATAGTCTGTGTCCGCTGAATAATATGAGTAACTCCCTATTCTAAGGGAGTTGCGAAGTATTATTCATGTTACACGGGATGATCCTTTAGGCTAATAAACTTAGGACCCCCCATTTTTATCTCTTTATGTGTGTTTATTAGATCTAAATAATTGTATCTCTGTATTTGTACTAAGACTTGTACTAATCATGTTGTAATAAAATTCTTTGACTTCTGAATTCCCTTTGTTTATTTGATCACCTAGTTTAATTGTAATCTACATAATCTTAAGTTCTGCCGGGACCCACAATTGTGGACCTCGAAGTGTGCCTATCACCTTCTCTTTGAGGTAATTTGAGCCCTTACCCGATCTTTGGTGACGTCGACTAGTCAAACAGAGTTATTTGCATAATAGGTGCCCTAAAACACCTTAAAAAATTATTAGGTGGCGACTCTTCTCCTTTAACACTCTATCTCCCATTCCAAAAGGAGTTGTCACGACGTCGAAACCCGTTTTCGCGAGAAAAAGGGGTGCGACAGCATGGTGACTCTGCTAGGGACTTTACTTTTAGGCTATTACCATAATGAACTTGGCTTATGTGGATTATTTTCTTTGTTTTTCAATCTTTATTTGTTAAGTTTTGCTATAACATGCACATCCCTTCCCTTCTCCACCTTTATTTGCTTAAATTTATTATAACATGCACATCCCTTTACCCATCTACCCTTATTTGCTATAACTGCTTTTCATTTGTTTAAAGACTGCTATATCATGCTATTCCCGTCCCTACTCCCTTGTTTGTTTATCACATTTTCGCAACTACTCCACGAACAAACTTTTTCATTTGTCTTTCTTTTGTGTTTTTCATATTTTACCTTAATACTGTATTTACCGCTTTTTACATAGTTGTCATGCAAATACTTGGAAATGTGCTATTATCTCTTCATAAAGCATGCTCAACATCATACTCCACTTGTGCCAATTATCAACATAGCAATGCTTGATGAGTGTCCGTGCTCTTCCAAAATCGCCCTTTTAAATCCGAATGGCTTATTTGCAGTAGACTAGTCGATCAGCGGCGTAGTCGATGGTGCCGTGCCTTCCCCTCTCAAGTGGTCCACTTGAGAGTACCAGTCTAGGCCATTCTAGAAACCTTACTCCAATATCAAATGTACATGCATCATGTTAAACCTAGTAAGGGTTAGAACGTTGTCAACGTGATGTCCCCCTAAGATAAGACTTGTCCAAAGTCCGACGAGATTTCCACAATCCTAGTGGACACCGTCACGTTATGTGCATTACTTGGAGAAAATATGCCAATATGTAGATCATCAGTGTGTAAATGGTCGAATCTGGAGGGGGAGAGGGCTAACTCTATTTGTTTGTAGAAAATGAAGCACGAAGTTCCTAGGTTCGGCATGGTCCAAAATATCCCACCTCTGCTACTTGATTGGTGGAAAAATCTCGCGTCTAGCGACAAGAATCATGTGACAAGGGTCCTTGGTAATTTTCCATCCTTATTAGACATCCGACCGAATGGAGCATTGATTGAGGCCGCTACTATGTTTTGGGATGAGAAAAGGGATGTCTTCCGCTTTGGTGACATAGAAATGACTCCTCTCTTAGAGGAAATAGGAGGTTTCGCTAAGCTGCCAAGGGATAGTCCAGGATTATTGGTTCCAGAGAATCGCACCCCTCGCGGTTTTCTGAAAATGCTAGGTTTCAAGAAAGATGATGAATTGCTTTGTTTGAAGAAGTCGTACATCCCATTTGAATTCCTTTATGAGCGTTATGGGCACACTAAGTGATATCGTCTCCATCATGAGAAACTCGCCATTACTGGGTTGGACGCACCGTCGGATTTATGTGTTCATCGCCTGCTTCTTGGGGTTATTGATATTTCCAATGAAAGGGGGAAGGATCCATACTCGCCTAGCCATGGTCGCCAGGACTCTGGTGGAAGGAATCAAGGGACAAAACTATATTATTATTCCCATGATCTTAGCTGAAATGTACCGCTCTTTAGATCAGTGCATACAGGGATTCGGGCACTTCGAGGGTTGTAATCTGTTAATACAAGTTTGGTTGTTAAAGCATTTCCAAAGGGGAGAATATTGCCAAGAGCTTCTGCGTCGGACGTTGAACGACTACATAGCTTACCACCATCCCAAGAAAATGACATTCATCCTAGACAGGTTTGCGCAACCTGGAAATGCTGTGAGTTGGGTATGTTTCTTCAGCATTCTAACAGACGAGCAGGTACATTGGATGTTCGAATGGTTTCCTAGCAGTGAGTTCATCATCAGGTTGAGATAGACTACTCATCTGGTATTGATCGGGTTAAGGGGCATCTATCCTTATGCTCCTATAAGGGTAATGAGACAAGCGGGAAGAAAACATGTTATACATTGGGTTTCTAACATGGTCCAGTACAAAACAGATTTTAAAGGGGACGTTATTCCGTTCAAGTTCGAGGCACAACATATGTGGAATCAGAAGGTCATTGTGGAAAAGGATACTATTGAGCTAGAGGTATCATGCCGGTCATGTGTACTTCTGCCTATCGTGGCTAGTGGATGACATAGCAAGAGACGTCAAGCCAGGAGTTAATCTGAAAAACAGGATCATAGATGACGCTGCTGAAGCACAGGTCAAGTACAGAAGGTTACACAAGAGGGTCTTTGAATCTGAAGCTAGGCATCTAGAGCAACACAAATTGGATATGGAAGCAATCAACGAATGGAGGGAAATTGCCGGTAAATAAACAGAGAGATTGGAATATCTGGAGCAAGGGTTGATGGAACTTGAAGGGAAAAGGCTTATCTATTGCTGGATATGTGCAACTTGGGGAATATGATCGATGGAGTCAAGAGAGCCAAGCACGGGGAAAGTCCTTCTAGGACCGAGTAGATTAAGGGAATGTTGTTTTACTGCTCTCTACTTTAGTTTAGATTTCAATTGTAATAAGGCAAATGCCATTAGTAACTTTCTTATTGTTGTTGTTTTAGTAAAGATTTGATTCATTTTCACATTAATGAAATGACGCAATTATTGGCATCAATTTTCTCCAAGTCCATGTGTCGCTTAGGCCTACCTTGGGCACAACGAGGTACCCCAAATTAGGACGCGAATTTATTTTGCAAAGCATGTTCAATATTGTAAACATTCTTTCAATATCCCTTACTGACTTGGTTACCTTTTGTTTTTCTTTCTTTTGATTATTCCCATTCCCCAAGGTTGGTTCGTGCATACAGGCATCATCCGCATATCACACTAGATCCAGAGGTCCTCCGCCTCCTCCTCTACCAAGTGATCCTAAAGGCAGAAGCAAAGGGAAAGGAAAGATGGACGATTTAAGTGGTATCAGAAAGGACAATGCAGAAAACGTTGAAACTTCGGATGGTCGGAGTACTCCAACATAGAATGAATTGGTCCTGCGCCTGGAACAAAAAATACTGGAGCTACAAGGAGAACTTGAGCAGGTCCGGAACTTGGCAAACCCTTCCCTCACCCTAAATGTCCCCGATATCAACCAACAAAACACAAACGCCCAAAACCCGACACCTCCCCAAAACACACATAATCAAAACCCACCACTAAATCCTCCCGCACCACATCAATACACCATACCTCCTCAGAACCAAAACCCCCCACCGGTACCTACTCCTCAACAACACCATCACCATCCAACTCAATACCCATAAACGACCATATACCACACTCCTCAGAATGCACCACAGCCTACTCCTGATCCACAAAACTCAACCAATGACCACCATTATGCCTGGATTCCCGGAGTCCACCAAAGCAATCCCATATATGTGGAAACTTCACCCCACACCCCACAACAAACACTATATATACCGAAATCAACCGAGAAGGACCTCCTCATCAAGAATATGGCGAAAAAACTCAAGAAGCTCACTGGCATAGTTCATAGTGTCGAAGGTGGCAAGGGCATTGAGGGTTTGAATTATGAGGACTTGTGCATTCAACCAGATGTAGAACTCCCGGAGGGTTACAAACCTCCCAAGTTCGAAATGTTCGACGGAACTAGTGATCCAAAAGTGCATATAAGAACATACGGTAACAAGTTGGTAGGAGTTGGCAAAGATGAATGAATTCGTATGAAGCTGTGCATGAGGAGCCTCACTGGAGATGCTTTGTCTTGGTACATCAGTCAGAACCCAAAAAAGTGGGTTAATTGGGTGAGCATGGCATCAGGTTTCATGGATCGATTCAGGTTCAACACAGAAAATGCACCAGACATTTTCTACATTCAAAATCTCAAGAAGAAACCAACGAAAACCTTCTGCGACCATGCTACTCGATGGAGGTCTGAAGCTGCGAAGGTAAGACCGGCACTTGAAGAAGAACAAATGAATAAGTTCTTCGTCAGAGCTCAAGACCCGCAATACTATAAAAGGTCAATGGTTATTGAAAACTATAAGTTCTTTGACATCATCAAGCTGGGAGAGAAAATAGAAGAAGGGATCAAAAGTAGAATGGTAACGAATTTCAAAGCACTCCAGGCCACAAATAAAGCTTTGAAGTCGGGAGGTATCTCCAAGAAGAAAGAAGTGGGTGCAGTAATGGTAGCCCAAGGTCCGAAGTCTCCTATCACATACCAAACACCTCCACCCACATACCATCCTTCACCCCCCCAAATACCAGCAACCTGCTGCCACATACCACACTTATAACACCCAACCCGCATATTACCACTCACCACCACCAGCCTGCCAAAATTATCAAAAACCAAGACCAAATTTCGACCGCAGCCCACCCAGGCAATACACTTCGATTGGTGAACCCATAGACCAACTCCACGAGATACTGAAGGCTGCCGGTTATGTCACTCCCATTCCCGCTGTTGCTATGGAAAACTCTTCTCAATGGATTAACCCAAACAAGACATGTGCCTATCACTCAGGCATGAAGGGTCATACCATTGATGAATGTCGCACTATGAAGGACAAGATCCAGACATTAATTGACACTAAAGTCATACAGGCAAATGACACTTCACCTAATGTTCGTAACAATCCTCTCCAGATCACAGAGTTAAGGGAGTAAATGTGATAGAGACCGATGAATAATGGGATCCGGAAGAGTCAATTGGACTCATTCGGGAGGGGGATGATACTAAAACATCTCCAGTCACCCTCACACCCATTGTAGTGCAAACCCAGGCACCGATCGAGGTTGAGGTAGCCGCACTAGCGCCGTTTGAAGTTGAGGTGTCAACGCCCTTCACTGTGATGGTAGCACCTACTCCATATTACCAGTCTAAAGCTATCCCATGGGATTATGTTGCGGAAGCAAGGAGGAAGGGAAAAGCAAAAATGAAAGAAACAGGCGCAACATAAGGCATGGCTAGAACCGGTAGGGTTTATACACCCGAGCATTTGGGAGGAACAAGCAAAGAAGCTGCATCTAAGCCGCCTGTCATCGAGACCATCCCCGATGACCTTTGGAGAAAAGTTCAAGCGAGAGAATACTTTGTGGTCGATCATTTGAACAAAACTCCCGCCCAGATATCAATCTTATCACTACTGCAAAACTCCGAGACACACAGGAATGTCCTGATGAAGGTGCTGAGTGAAGCCTATGTACCCATCAACATCACTAGTGGGGAAATGGCCAACATGGTCGGGCAGGTATTGGAAAGACACAAAATCACTTTTCATGAAGATGAGCTGCCACCGGAAGGACTAAGTCACAATAGGGCACTACATAGTACAGTGCAATTTGAGGACAAATTCGTCGCCAAGGTACTGATAGACGGGGGTTCAAGCCTCAACATATGTCTGCTGACTACTCTGAAGAGGTTGGGTAAAGGCCTGCACGAGATACGAGCAGGAAGTATGAATGTGAAAGCATTTGACAGATCTTAGAGGGCAACAATCAGATAGATCAACCTCAGCCTACAGATGGGCCCAACCTGGTTTGGTGTTGAGTTTCAAGTGCTGGATATATCTGCTACCTACAATCTACTATTGGGATGACCCTGGATACATGCCGCTGGGGTCGTAGCTTCTACTCTGTATCAGGCTATGAAGTTTGAATGGAATCATCAGGAAGTGATCATCCATGGAGATGGGAGTAATCCCATCTATACCAAACAGACTATTCCAGTCATCGAGAACAGGGGGAAGCTGGGTAGAGAAACATACCATCGCGTTGAGCGCATCAACACAATTGAAAAGGACAAATGGTGAAGCAACAAGATAGAAAGCATATTGCTATGGACAGGGTATGAGCCTGGCAAGGGTCTCGGCAAGAATCTCCAAGGGATCACCAAACTAATACAACTAAAGCGTCATGGTACAACTTTCGGGCTTGGGTATGAATGCACTTGGCAAGAGTACCAGGATTGGTCGCCACCATAGCGTGGTCCTTATTATTCACTGGAACAACCGGTACCGCATTTGCACCAGACATTTCATCAAACTGACATAATGTGGGCGTCTGAAGAAGATGAAGCTTTGGCGGGCATAAGGAAGCTATTTCTGGATGATGAAGACATGGACTGCAGTGTGATAGTTGAGGAGGAGAAGGAGGAAGACCTTACCATTCAAATCGTGGAGAAAGGAGCTGTTCTTAAGAACTGGACTGCTGCACCATCCCAGGCCCGTCGAGTTCCTGGGTAGCCTGGCAATTAGCATAATTTATTTTTAAAGCAATTTTGAGCATCTAAGACATTTTTAGTATTTTTTTTGAACGTATTCTGTTTTGAAATAATTGCTCGAGTCATCGAGTTGTACTTGTTTTGATATTTTCAAGATTTATTTAATGCATTGCTATTTTAGTATTTATTATTATCCTTTACATTTTCTCTCTATATCATTATTATTACTTATCCCGATGAGCCTACTACGACTGTGACATGTAATGAGATACCGCAACATAAGGATAGTGATTCAGAGGATCTGGAAGATGATATAATACCTGAGGAAATTGTCAGAGAAGTGGAAAATTTTGAAAACAAGCATAAGTCTAATTTAGACGAGACCGAGGCGGTTAACTTAGGGGATTCTGAAACAGTCAAGGAAATTCATATAAGCATTGACGTATCACCATCAGAGAAAGAAGAGTACATCCAATTCCTGAAGGAGTATGAGGACATCTTTGCATGGTCTTACGATGATATGACTGGTCTGAGCACATCCACAGTGGCTCACAAGTTACCTACCGATCCCATGTGTCCACCAGTAAAACAGAAGCTCAGAAAATTCAAGCCAGATGTGAGTGTGAAAATAAAAGAGGAAGTCACTAAGCAAATCAAAGCCAAGGTTCTCAGAGTTGTTGAATATCAGACTTGGTTGGCCAATATTGTGCCGGTTCCGAAGAAATATGGGAAGGGCAGAGTATGTGTTGATTATCGGTATTTAAACCGAGCGAGTCCCAAAGATGATTTTCCGTTGCCCAATATACACATACTGATCAACAACTGTACCAAGCATGAACTCCAGTCCTTTGTGGATTGCTTCGCGGGGTATCATCAGATCTGGATGGATGAAGAGGATGCCGAAAAGACAGCCTTTATCACCATGGGGAATGTATTGCTATAAAATGATGCCATTATGTTTGAAGAATGCTGGAGCCACTTACATGAGAGCTATAACAACCATTTTCCACGACATGATACACAAGGAAATAGAGGTGTACGTGGATGACGTCATCATCAAATCCAGAAGAAGCACAAATCATATAGCAGATCTGAGAAAATTCTTTGATTGGCTTCGAAGGTACAATCTGAAATTAAATCCTACAAAGTGTGCCTTCGGAGTCCCTGCCGGAAAATTGCTAGGATTCATCGTCAGCCGCTGTGGGATTGAATTGGACCAGTCAAAGGTCAAAGCTATCCAGGACTTGCCACCTCCGAAGAACAAGAAAGATGTGATGAGTTTCTTAGGGCATCTCAACTACATCAGTCGTTTCATAGTGCAATCAACTGTGATCTGTGAACCGATTTTCAAAATGTTGAAGAAAGATGCTGCAACAAGCTGGACTGAAGAATGCTAGAAAGCCTTTGACAAAATCAAGGAGTATTTATCTAAACCACCTGTTCTGGTCCCACCAGAACCAAGCTCAGACCTTTGCTGCTTTATTTGACCATACTAGATGAGGCTTTTGGTTGTGTTCTAGGACAACACGATGAGACAGGAAGAAAGAAGCAGGCCATATATTATCTGAGTAAGAAATTCACACCCTAGGAGCACGGTGTTGATACCCAATTTTTCCCTATATATTTTAAATATGCAAAGTACCTTCGAAATAGCATATATATGCATATATAAGCATGCCCAAGGTTTTTATTATTTTTCCCATAATTTTAAGGGTTTAAATTGATTTATTTTTCTCCCTCTTTATCCATAAAATCCCCAATAATTATTTCCAAAATTATTATTTTGATAATTCACTTATTGTATTTCTATACTTATGCCAAAATATGGCTAAAGTAATTTTTTACATATTTTTACAATTTTATTTAGTATTTTTTAAGCTAAATTGCACATAATTGCAATAATAGCCTTTTTAGATTTAATTATGTTTTATACGCATAAAATTGGATCCTGTATTTTTAAATTATTAATTATGTATTATAAATCATTTTAGCCCTTTAAATTAGTTTTCAGAAACTATTTACTATTTTTTATAAATTAAATAAGGGAGAAAGTGGCTATTTAGAATATAGCCATATTGGCTTTCAATTGTAGCCCAAATCAAACTCCAATTTCCCAGTCCAATTTCAATTGAAACCCTACCCACACCTTTTTAACCCATACTCAAACTCGGATCCCCACCTACCCGTCTCATCCTGGCCGTTGATCTCTAATATCAACGATCGTTATTCCCTCTTACCTTTTTTAACCTGAACGACCCCCCAACCTAATTCATTTCTTACCAAACCGCCGCCCTAGAATCCCCTTTCCTCTCCAATTCTCTCTAAGACCTAAATCTAACCTTAGCCACCGTCACCCAAACCAGCCTTAGTCCCTTTCGATCCTCACTCAATCCATGGATTCCCATGGCTGTTTGAGATGTATACCTGTCTCCTACGTCTCCTGGTTGCCCGTTTTTGTGATTTCGTGGAAAGATCTCAAAGAGATCTAGTCCAGATCTTGCCCAACTTCCATCCATGGCTGTTCGAGTCATATCCATGGCTTTTTTGGCTAAGACCGGTAATGATCTAATGTTTTCTCATCTTCTTTAGGTTCTCTGAAACCCTCACTCTTGAGATTTTCTACTTCCATCTGTGTTAGATCTAGGTGAATCCATGAGTTTTTAACCGATTTTTCTTCGTCTCTGCTATTTTTCTGGAAAAAACCTAGCTATAAATGCTCTGATCCTTTTAGACCTGTGATGGATCTATGGGTTTCTTAAGGTTTTCACCTATTTTCCTCAAAATGTTTCTCCGATTTCAAACGATTTCTTCATTCCCAGACTAGGGTTTCAGAACCCTTTTTACAAAAATGATTTGTTTCTGATTTTAGTAATTACTTTGATTTTTAGCATGTTTAAACATTACCCGAGTCTTTCCTTTTTGCTAATTTTTGTCAAGAAACCCTAATGCTTCTGGGTTTGATTCGAAGTTTGAATTTGTTTTTGCATGACTATCATGAACATTCTAGGCTTTATATGTGTTCTATATGCTCTTGTGCTTCATCTTCTAATTCGTTCTTAAGGTTTCTTTGATTTTGTCCAAAACCCGTGCTATTTATCGTGTAATAGGTCTGACTATTTGTTTTGTTGATCGTTCACGTAATTGATGTTGATTCTATGTAATCTCCTTAAACCTACATCTTTGATTTTGGGTATTTTCCTTGTAGCTCTGTACTGATTTGTCAAAATTGCTTCCTTATGTGATACTTTCCATAGTTAGTGCTGATTCCCTGTGATTTTCAATCTCATTCGTGATTCTCTGAACTAATTTTTTCAGAATCAAATTGTACTCTACCTTGTTTATATGCACAAATATGCTGTTAATTAACGTGCACTTTCCTTATGTTTAAATTATTCTGTACTTAGTACTTATTACATGCTACATACTTTTACTATTCCTATTATGGTAAAATCAGTCTTACAAGCAATTCTTTTCCTTATTTGATACAACTTGTACCCGTTTGAACCATGGCTCCCTAATTGAAGGAAGTCCAGGTCTTTAATTGATTCTGATTCGTATTATTTATATAATTATGCTAGTCAGTACTTGTTACCTTATTTTCGACCTATTTTTGAAGCTATAAATACCCTAAGCCCCTCATTAACAACGAACAATAAGTTCAAAACACACACATACACACTCAAAAGTCTCTCTTCTCTTTCTACTACTTGTGCTATTGCTTGCCTAGCCGGCTGATAGCCAAGGCTAGATTGTGGAACTCTACTTGCTTTACTTTTCTGCACTTTGCTTCCTTAACTGGTATGTTCCTTGTTCAATTCTGAAACTAAACTCTATGTGCTCCATTGTTTGTCAATCTCTGTCTCTTTCTATACTAACTTAATGACTTATGTTGTTTAATTGCACTTCTTGTCTGTTGCTTTACTCAGCATGCTTAAGTTCTCCCCTCTCTTGTTCATATGTAATCAACACGTCTATTTGGGTGCCTGTTTATGTCCCTCAACTAGTATGTCGCCTAATGTACTTGGTTGACACCAAGTCATGACTAATCATGTTTAATAGACCCCTGCATGAGTATTCCCATACCTGTCCCTATGTCTTGTTACTATTCTAATTTCAAGCATGATTCCCTTGTTAACTCCTTGAAGTAATTGTCTGTGCTCTGGAGATCAATCAGTCCCTACTTGTTCTTTGCACTTGCTGGTTTATATGCACCTCTTCTCAGCCATGTTTATGTGTTTCTGATTTGGGCCCTCTATGTCCCGAACCCCTACTTCCTTGCTTGTAACTTCTGAAACTGTACTATTATTTAAATTGGTTCTGTGTGTGTGCTTGATCCAAGTTGTTGTTGCTCCCATCCCCTTCCCCTTTCAAAACTGTTTCCAACTCAACTCTTTTAAATCTGTGTCAAGCACTCTCAGATATACTCTTAGACTACCAGGTTCTGCCCCTTTTGTGTAAGCCTTGCCTTGGGACCCTTGAGCTCCCTCTGAACTTGGACACGTGAAAGCGGCCTTTCCACACTGCACTTACTCTGTCTTGGTTATGAAAACTGGGTGTGAGCACTGCCCGGGATCCCTTTAGATCCTTAGGGAACTCTGACACACCCGAATATGAGAAAGACTATGGAGCAAATCTTGGTACTTGAGGTGATTGATTACAAAACTCAGGGAGGAAGTCCTAATCAGGCTTCCTATAGTGTAACTTCTTATTTTCATTGCTACTTATGTAATTCATTTCAATGTTGGTCTGTAATAACTTGTTGCAAACAAATATTGGGGTTGGCTAGTGAAAATGGATGGGGTAAATATGCACGCTATAGTTATTAAGGGTAGAAAACATGTTATTAGGTTTATGTTCCTGATTGCGCAATAGAAACCATGCTTAGGGTTCATACATGCATTAGAAATCATGCTCTTAAGATCCCATGTTTATTGTTTAAGCATGTTCACCCTCACAACATCATATATTATGTTCTACGCTGCCATGTGCATTTAGAAATCCTGCTCTTAGCAAAATATGCAATCCTACCATATGCATTTAGAAATCCTGCTCTAGGAATTCTGCATCATGAGTTTTATACATGCATCTTAGATACCATTTTTAGGATTTCATCCGTACTCGCATTCACACTTAGTGTAAACTGCTGGTTATAAAAGAGGTAAAAACAGCTTCACACTTGATCATCCTGTTTGAAATAACTGGTAGCAATCCTTGCATTTTATAACACCTAGAACAACATGCTCTTAAGGTGAAATAATTTCCAAACTGTCTTTTAATAATTCTGAATAATTGCTGCATGCTATTTTACGCCAAGGCAAGCCTTAGGTAATTAATTTTAAATAAAACCAGAACCGTTTCTGCTATCGATGTTTAATTATCAACTATTAAAATCAGTAGGCAAGCGTGATTCGGACTTCTTTTCTAAGTCATGTAACAGATCTGGTTCTGCTGCTATCACTTAGATCATGCATAAGGATTTAAATTCAGACTTTAATTGTGTTTGAGTCATGTTGTCTATGTGCATTACCTGTAGAGGTGTATTTGAGCCTTTCGTTTATTTTCCATGCTCCCCTTTAATTGCAGTCCTACTTGTTATTGCATGTCGCCTTAGTATTTTGCCTTTAAACCTGAGGTTCTGCCTAGAACCTCCTTCTTATAGGATAAGAGTCCTAAATTCCCCCGGGACTGATAGCAAGGGACGGGTAACAGCATGCAATAAGGGTCGAGACCAATCCTTGCTTTACTTACCTTCACAGGGCGGGAAAGGGTAGATATGGATATGATGACCGGTGCGCTAATGCCACGCGTAGCCCCTTTTTAAGGAGTGATTATCGGGCATTGTACTGATGTGATCCATATTATAAACAAACCTAAGACACCCCTTTATATTCGCAAATATGCTTAACTTGTAATCCTTTTCAAAAACCTAGCTTTTTCCATTAGTTGTTTTCTTACACTTGTGTGTTTAAACTCAAATCCCCTACTATTTGATCCATACTTGATTATTTGCTAACTGTACAAATTCACAAAAACTGTCTGACCGGGAACCACACTAGTGGATCCTGAGGGGTGCCTAACACCTTCCCCTTAGAATAATTTCAAGCCCTTACCCTATCTCTGGTTACCAAATGAACCTTATAGGTGCCCTAACGCACCTTAAATCGTTAGGTGGCGACTCTTCAAAAATGCAAACCCCCTTCCCAAAAGGAAAGAGTTGTCCCATACACAAAACGTCATAAACCCGATTCCCTCTGCGAGGAAAGGGAAAAATGGGGCGCGACACCATGTTGAATAGGAAGCAGACGGAAAGCCTTGGTTTCATGATATCAAGGAATATTTGGCAAAAGGAGAGTACCCGGAGCTTGCGAATCCTACTCAGAAACGCACACTTCTGAGATTGTCAAACAACTTCTTTCACAGTGGAGGAATCCTATATAGGAAGACTCCCGATTTAGGATTATTAAGATGTGTCGACGCAAAGGAAGCATCCAGGCTACTAGAGGAAATTTATGCTGGGAGCTGCGGTCCACATATGAACGGATTTGTCTAAGCAAAGAAGATACTCCGGGCTGGTTACTTTTGGATGATTATGGAAATGGACTGCATCCAGTATGTCCAAAAATGCCACCGTTGTCAGATACATGCAGACATAATAAAGGTTAACTCCAAGCGAGCTTAACACAACAAGCTCACCCTATCCGTTCGCCGCCTGAGGAATGGACGTTATTGGACCAATCGAGCCTGCCACTTCCAACGGACACAGGTTTATCCTAGTAGCCATCGATTATATCACCAAATGGGTTGAAGCAGCATCTTACAAAGCAGTGACTAAGAAAGTCGTGGCAGACTTTGTCTGCGGCCGCATTGTTTGTCGATTCGGAATTCCAGAGTCAATCATCACTGATAATGGCCCCAACCTCAACAGCGACTAGATGAATGCTATGTGCGAAACTTTCAAGATCAAACACAAAAATTCCACAGCCTACAGGCCTCAGATGAATGGAGCTGTAGAAGCCGCCAACAAGAATATCAAGAAGATATTGAGGAAAATGATAAAGAAGCATAGACAGTGGTACGAGAAGTTATCATTTGCTCTACTGGGATATCGCACCACAGTCCGCACATCAACCGGGGCAACCCCCTATATGTTGGTTTATGGTACAGAGGCTGTCATTCTTGCTGAGGTAGAAATTCATTCCCTAATGATCATGCAAGAAGCTGTGCTCGATGGTGCAGAGTGGGTAAAAAGTCGTTATAAGCAACTAGCCCTTATAGACGGAAAGAGAATGAATGCAGTCTACCATGGTCAACTCTACCAGAACAGAATGTCCAGAGCCTTCAACAAAAGAGTCAAGCCAAGACAGTTCACACCGGGGCACTGGTGCTAAGGAAAATTTTTCCGCATCAAGATGAAGCCAAAGGGAAGTTCTCCCCCAACTAGCAGGGTCCATACATGGTTCACCGGGTTTTGACAGGAGGAGTCCTCATACTTGCAGAAATGGACGGGGAAGTCTGGCCAAAGCCAATCAATTCAGATGCAGTCAAGCGTTACTATGTGTAATCTTTATGCTTTCCTTATATGATGTAAATTGAACTACACCTGACCTGATTCCCGTTTAAGACGGGATACGTAGGTAGCCCTATGGGTTCGGTCACAATTTAATAAATATTTCATTTCCCCCCGCAATCGGAAACTGGGGCAGAATTTTTAGGAGGACCCTCAAAATTCTGAAGTAATTTCAGCCGATCGCCGAACGAGCAATAGTCAGAAAGGTCAACCCATCAAAGTGGGCAGAATTTTGAGGAGGGCCCTCAAAATTCCGTAGCAGAAGAGGTTGCAATGTCCTGAACTATGTCACAGTCGTCGGTTTATCTAAAAGCTATTTTTAATTTATGTCATACTTTTACAAAATCATGCATGTTTATTATTGAAACCACATTGTTTAGCAACACTACCCCAATGATACAGACGGTATCACCAGATCAAAGCCAAACGAGTCAAGTAAAGCCAGCGGGGACACGAACTAACCTCCCCCTTACAAAACTCACGATTTTTCTTTGAATGCAGGCACTAGGATTGCGAAATCCTTAAACATACTGTACGCCCATAGGACAAACATTGTTCAAAAATACGATTCTCAAAACCATTGCACTTGCTGATATTTGCTATCCGCACACACCAGTAATGCTCCATAGTCACAATGCTCCCAGTAATCACAATGCCGCAATCTGCTATCAGCTAAGAAAACTCTATTGTCATTCGTTATTTTATTTCTCGCATGAGGCTACTATTCTGCCTTTCGAGACTAAACGAAGTCTCCAACTGCATTTTCATTGCATAAGGCTACTATTCTGCATTCAATTTGCACAAGGCTACTATTCTGCCTTCCGAGACTAAAATGCTGTCTCCATCTGCATTTGCATTGCAAAAGGTTACTATTCTGCCTTCTAATTTGCATAAGGCTACCATTCTGCCTTCTGAGGTTAAGCTCTACCTCCATCTGCATCTGCATTGTATAAGGCAACCATTCTACCTTCCGAGACTAAACGTTGCCTCCATCCGTATTTGCATTGCACAAGGCTACTATTCTGCCTTCCAATCTGCATAAGGCTACCGTTCTGCCTTCCAACGTTAAGCTCCACCTCTATATGCATCTGCATTGCATAAGGCTACTATTCTGCCTTCCAATCTGCATAAGGCTACCATTCTGCCTTCCGAGGTTAAGGTTTACTTCCATCTGCATCTGCATTGCATAAGGCTACTATTCTGCCTTCCGAGACTAAACGTTGTCTCCATCTACATTTGCATTGCATAAGGCTACTATTCTGCCTTCCAATCTGCATAAGGCTACCATTCTGCCTTCCGAGGTTAAGCTCTACCTCCATCTGCATTCGCATCTTTGCATAAGGCTACTCTCCTGCCTTTCGAGGCTAGACTCTGCCTCCAATTTTCCTCGAAATTAAGCGCTATCTCAAGCACTATTTATCACCCTTCTCTTACGGGCTATGCTCTGACCTTCAATTCGCAAGACTGAGCTCTGTTTTGTCCGCATCATACTACTGCATCCTTCATGCGCTGAAATATCGCCAACTCATCCGAAGGCGTCATCGTTCGGAGGCACCATCTTCATAGTCCGAGAACACCAAGTCATGGCCTGAGAACCTCTTTCAATCTTTTGCATATCATTATTCAAAGGCGTCATGGTTCGGAGGCACCATCATCACAGCCCGAGAACATCATTTCATGGCCTGCAAATACTGCAGCAAACAACCCATGGCCCAGGACATCATGGTCTAAGGAAGCCATTCCTATCCGTCCAAAGACAACAGTCAAGGTCCAACGGGAATTTGCATCATGTTTAAAAAAGAGAGAATGTACGTCAATTTAATACCTTAAAATTATGGAAAAAATAATAAGAACCATGGGCATGCTTTAAAAAGAGAGAATGTACGTCAATTTTATACCCAAGGTTTTTATTATTTTCCCCATAATTTTAAGGTATTAAATTGACGTACATTCTCTCTTTTTATACATAAAACCCCGAATAATTGTTTCCAAAATTAATGTTTTGATAATTCATCTATTTAATTTCTATATTTATGCCAAATATGGCTAAGGTAATTTTTATATATTTTTACAATTATATTTAGTATTTTTAAAGCTAAATTGCGCATGATTGCAATATTAGCCCGTATAAGATTTAATTATATTTTATATGCATAAAATTGGATCTCGTATTTTTATATTGTTAATTATGTATTTCAAATCATTTTGGCACCTTAAATTTATTTTCAGAAATGGCCTGTTATTTTTATAAATTAAATAGGTGAAAAATGGCTATTTAAATAACAGCCAAAATTGGACCCCTTTCCAACCCAATTTCACACCCAAACCACCCAACCCAGATCCTATACACTTCTACCCGACCCAAGCCATCCTAAATCCTGGCCGTTGATCTCTTAGATCAACGGCCCTCGTTCAACCTTTTGTTTTTAGTTCTAAGAGACCCCCTAACCCTAATCACTTTTCTAAGGGCGCCGCCCTCAGATGCTATCGTCTCTCTTCTCTCTCGACCTAACCCTAATCACTTTTTTACCACCTCCTTCTCCGATAATCTTCGGCGACCACCCTTTCAAACCCAAGCCTCCAATGGGTCTCTCATCACCCTTCTCATCATCTCTAAGGCCCTCGAGGGTCCTAGGCCATGTCTATTTGGACCTAGGGTTTCTGTTCCTGTTACATATGGGTCTCCGGTGTGATTTTGGGCAACATCACACCTTATATGTCACGATCGGTGAAGTTTCAACAAGTTCCTTTAATTTTTACTTTTTTTTTGAAACCCTAACTCTCTTCTGAATTTCTCAGATCTATGTTATTTTTACGCTTTAGGCCTATCTCTTTCTGTGACTTGCTTATCCTCGAGATTTCTTCTGAAAGATCTTCTACGTTAAACCACCTTTTACTCCCTTTAAGAAACTAGGGTTTACGGAGTTCTTTCTATACCTATTTCGACTGATTACCTTTTTCTTTGTTTATCTTGACCGATTCTAAGTTCTTGCTACTTTTTAACTCAGCTCTGTTAAAAAGCCCTAATTTTTAAAGATTTTCTTCACTTGTTACTGTGAGCCTTAAAGATTTTCTTTACTTGTTTCTGTGTGTTGGCCTGATCTTTTTTACCTGTTTCTGTGTGTTAGATTGGTTTTCTTCACTCTGGTTCTGTGTGTTAGCCATGACTACTTGACTGTGTTAAGTTTCTACTGGTTACCATGCTTCGAATGGGTTTTTCCACTGAGTCCTTAGCCTACTCGTGTCACTTCTGTATGATTCTTTCCATCTGGCTGACCTTGCATGTCTGCTACACCTGTTCATTATTCTCTATTTATATGTTGAAGTAGAGAATCATGACTCCCGCTTGATTGATCCTGATTTCCTTAATTTATGGTTCGATTGCAAGATTTACTTATAAAACCCTAAAATTTTACTCGGCTGTTTATGTTGATTGATTCCATTTCCTTATTTGCAGTAGTGTTTCATTCTTGCTGAATCCTTCCCTTAATTAGTGTATTCTGTACATAGACTCAATCATATGCTCTATACTTTTACTACCCCTTATATGGTAAAAACCAGTCTTTCTCAACTGATTTTCTTTAATTGGTTATCACTGTTGGTATCCGTTTAAGCTGTAATTCCTTGATTAAAGGGGAGTACTTGTATTAATTGGATTCTAATTGTGATTACTTCCATAATTGTGCTAAACCTTTACTTGTTACCTTATTTTCTACCTATTTTTAAAGCTATAAATACCCTAAGTCTTTTATTAACAAGACACGAGACTTGTCTTTCAAAAACTCCCCTCTTACTTAAAAAAACTCTGTGTTATTCTATTACAATTAGTCGGCTGCAAGCCAAGGCTAATCATTTGTAAACCTTGGTTCTTTCATTTTGTTTACCTCTGTCTTCACTTGTATGTCCTAGTTTAATTTAAAGTCTCAACAACAACATGTTTATATTCCTGCTTCAGTTTCCTTTATTTCTGGCCTGCTTTTACTTGTGTTTTGTTGTGAAGTCTGTATCTAAGCATGTTGATATGATTCCCCTCCCTTTTAATTCATGTATTCCCTTTGTGTGATTCAAGCATGCCTGGATAATTGTATTCTTTTACCTACTGTTCACTTACCACTTTGTGAATCCCAAATCCCATTTCCCTCCTCTATGTGTTCATGACTGGTTTGTCATTATGCCAGTGTCCAACCGCTTCTGAGCATGTCCATACCAGTCCTAATACTCCTACTGGGGTCGGTGTCTGCGTCAATGTATATGCATCCCGAAACCCCCTTAACCCTGTGTGTGATTACTGAATTCATTCACTTACTGTGTGTGGTCTTACCCTGAAGTGTTTGAACTCTGTTTTACTAATCTAACTTCTTTCAACCATCTCTGTTACTAACTGCTTTCAAAATGGACCTTTCATTCCAGTTTTTTTTTTAACAAACTTCTTTCAAACATGTGTCATGCACTTTCACTCTACTCCTAGTTAATAAGTCCTGCCCCTTTTGTATGAGCCTTCCTCGGGACCCTTGAGCTCCCTCGGAACTTGGACACACAAAAGCTGGCCTTTCCACACTGCACTTACTCTGTCTTGGCTATAAAATCTGGGTGTGAGCACTGCCCGAGATCCCTTGAGGTCCTTAGGGAACTCTGACACACCCAGATATGAGAAAGGCTATGGAACAATCTTGGCATTTGAGGTGATTTATTACATAACTCAGAGAGGAAGTCCTAATCAGGTGCTGAAAATCTGGGCCTGTTTTCAGGCTCTCTGTAGTGTAACTTTTTTATTTTTTTTCTTTTCTATCTATGTAATTCATTTCAATATTGGTTTGTAATAACCTGTTGTAAACAAGTATTGGGGCTGGCTAGTGAAAAGGGGAGGGTAGTTACATATGCTATCAACATCAATGGGTAGAAACCACGTCTTAGGATCACATTTCCTATATGTGCATTAGAATCCATGTGTAAGATCAACCCATTCAAAGAATGTCATGCATTAGATACCATGTTCTTAGGTTTACCATTTTAGAATCTCATTTGGCATCACTCTACCACTTAGAAATCTTGCTTTAGGCTAAATAACAGCATCAACATAAAACTGTTGCTCCTTCACGTCTTGAAGTCATGCTGTAATTCTTTGGGCATTTAGAAATCATGCTTTAGGAGTTCTGCAATCATTCTACATTTTCATATGTGCATATTAGACCCCTGTTTAAGAATCTTATTCACACTCGCTCAGTCACACCTAGTTAAACTACTAATGCATGAAAAAGGACATAAAATAGTCTCATGTTTGATTATCTTGTTTAAAGTGAAACTGGTCACAATCCCTACATGTCTTTGCAACATTAAGAACAACATGCTTTTGGTAAAATAACTTCCAAATTGTTTTTTTAATAATTCTAGCAACTACTGCATATTATTTTACGACAGGCAAGCCTTAGGTAATCAACTTTAAAATAAAAATCAGAACCGTCTTTGTGAGTATTGTTTAACTGTCAGCATGATAAAATCAGTAGGCAAGCTTGATTAGGACTTCTTCTCTGAGTCATATAATAAATATGACTCTGCTGTTATCACTTAGATACCATGTTTAGGATCTGATTTTAGACCTTAATTGTGTATGAGTCATGTTGTTTATGGGTATTGTGTGTGGAGGTATATCTGAGCCTTTCATTTTTCTTCCATGATCCCCTTAATTGAAGTCCTACTTGTTTATTATATGTCACTTTAGTATTTTACCTTTAAACTTGAGGGTCTGCCTAGAACCCCCTTTCATAGGATAGGAGTCCTAAATTCCTCCGAGAGTGATAGGAATGGACGGGTAACAACATGCAATAGGGGTCGAGACCAATCCTTGCTTTAATTACCTTCACGGGGCGGGAAAAGGTAGATATGGATGTGATGACCAGTGCGTTAATACCACGTGTATCCCCTCTTTGAGGAATGTCATATCGGGTGTTGCATTGATGTGATCCATATTATAAACAAACCTAGGATACCCCCTTAAATTCCTAAGTGCGCTTAGATTGTAATTCTTTTCAAAATCTTGCTTTCTCATTAATTGCTTTTCAAACACCTATGTATTTAAACTCAAATCCCCTACTATTTGAGCCATACTTGTTTATCCGCTAATTGTACAAATTTGAGAAAATTGATTGGTCGGGAACCACATAGTGGATCCTAAGAGGTGCCTAACACCTTCCCCTTAGGATAATTTCAAGCCCTTTCACTGTCTCTGGTTATCAAACGTAGTTATAATGAACCCTTTAGGTCACCTAACGCACCTTAAATCGTTAGGTGGCGACTCTTCAAAACACAAACCCCCTTTCCAAAAGGAAAGTGTTGTCCCAACCAAAACGTCATAAACCCGATTTCGAGAGAAAAAGGGGGCACAACAGCACCTTAAATAAAACTTAATAAACTTTCGAACTTTCGACTTCCAAAAACTCACGCCGAAACATATCAATCAACTCGGAATGAACTCAAATTTTGAACACATGCCCTAATAAATCATACAAAGTTACTCGTACCCCCAAACTACCAAGCGAAGTACAAATGCTCAAAACGACCGGTGGGGTCATTACATAAAGATATACTAATTACCGGTTAATATTTATTGGCTGCTAATATTTCCTTTCCGTGAATAAATTAGCGGCAATTAGTTTGTTGTTTCTAAGTAACTGCCACTAAATCCCCATTTTGTTGTAATAGATTGCCGCTCGTGTTGTAGTCCATTCTTAAAAATGAGGAGAAGAAAAATCTGGCACTCGAGGACTTAAAACAAGCACTACATCGATATGATGAGACTATCCGCACCTTGGAAGATCAAATGAAATCATTGATTGAGGTTCATTATGCCTATCAACTTGAGAGTGTGGAAAGAGGTCAAGAAGAGTCCAACTTCGAGGAAGAAAGTGAGCTTTATTTTGAGGAATCAAGAATTGACCATCCGCCAACCGACTCCATGCCTATTGATGATGCCGAGAAAAATATGGAATTAGAGTCAACTAATGTAGTTGAAAACATGGTTGAAAATGACTCTAGTTCGGGGGAAAAAGAGGATGTCAAAATCCGAAAAGAATTAAAATTTTGAGGCTTGATGACACATTTCAAGCATTTCTCAATATTGGAGTTGTGTGGTTATGGGAATTGAACCATGTGAATCCATGTGGGAGTGTAAAGATGAATGATAAATGCCTTACATTTTGCAATTTGCGTTTTCAGGAAGGCAAAATGACATTTCTCACATGAAGCCCAGAAATGCAAAATGAATCAAATGATGTTTGGCTTGATCATCTGCACACCACACCACACTTCTCGTGGTCATAAGCTTGATTCGAAGTTAGGTTCCCAATTCATATTGTCCAAATGGCGAGAAAAGTAATAAAGTTGATTCGCGTGCCACGACGATAAAATACGACGCTTCGTGGGAGGAAACCCATTGTTCTCAAAATGTTTTAGTCGTTTTTGAGTTTTTCTTTTTTAGAATAGCTTCGTATATTATTTTTGACTAATCTGCCAAGTTTGAATATTTTTGGAGTTGAATTGAGCAGATCAGGGTGACCGGACAGCAAAAAAATAGTAGCTGGTGAAAACTGCAGGAAACTGTTGAACTTCGTGATCGCATAGAAAGCCCTGCGTTCGCGAAAAACAAACTTTTTCTATCCTTACGCGATCGCAGAAATAGAAAAGCGATTGTGTCTTTTTGGTAAGTTTGTTTTACGCGAACGCTTGTATTGAAAGGCGATCGTGGTTAACATGTAAGTTCTGAATATTTAAAACACTGAAACAAATGGGAAGCCCACATTTACACAAAAACAGGAATGGACCTTCCTACTCCCGTAACCTTAAAATCATCTCCAATTATGCTCTTGCTTCAGGCTCATTGTATCAATCACATGTCATCCTCAAGGTATGTGAATTTTTCCCTTGACTCTCACTTTCTCCAATTCTTGTTGCGAAATAGTTGAAGGGTAGTCATATTTTCATGGTTTTAGGGCTTGAGTTAAATTATTAAAGTAGAAATCTTGTGTGCTTTACATGTTCATGCTTGCTAGGTGAGGTTGGTTTAGTGTGAGGGTTTTATTATTGAAAGATTTTTGGGTGAGATGTGTGCTTAGCTGGACTAAAAAAATGAACACAAAATTGGTGCACACGACCTGCTTGAAGGAATGCCCAAACAAACTGTTACTGAGCGAGGAAGAAGACCCTCGTTATCGCGATGCCTCATTCCGTTATCGCGTAGGTCTAATTCTACCGAGAACCAAAATTGCCAATCGCGATCACGTTTATCCTTCTGTGATGGCGTACCTTTATAATAGCTGGAAACCCAATTTTTCTTCGCGATCGCGTTCCCAGTTCCGCCCCACAATTAAACCTTTGTTCGTCCTCGAGCAAAGTAAAATCAACCCACAACCGATTGAACAAAACTAAGCTTATCGATATCAAACCACACATTTCAATTAAGCTTAAGCACCCATGACTTTGGTTGATACCAACAATTAGCCCCTTGCATATGCATTCTAGGACTTCCTTCCCTATGTTAATAATATGCCAAGCATGTTATTGAACAATTCAACCAATCAAATAGCAAATTCGGGACATCTCAACCTCTGAATCTGACTCCTTAGCATAACTAATTTTTGGCCAACTTACTCACTCTAACTGAAAAGCTTAATAAATTTTCCTATCCATCATGAAACATGTGCCCTCACCAAAAAATAGAGAAAGATAGTCCGCACAATCAAAAAATTTTAACGTAATTTAAGGACTTCAAACAATAGAAGAATTCTCTCACTCTCTCAAAGAAGTTCACATGTGCACAAAAGGTACCATATGCTTTCCCTTAATGTAAATCTCTACTAATGTAAGCTTGCTCGATCTAAATCAATTAGGACTTTTCATGGTTGTAATGTGGGCTAAGGGACAGGTAGGATGTTTGTAGGAATAGTGGTTCACCCTCCTAAGCACATTAACACATCACATAATCAACTTTAAGAGCCATTTCTTCAATCCCAACTTCCATTTTACAACTAAAATCACTCCCAACAAGGTTTCCTTTTTCCTTTAAGCACTACATCAATTTATACCCCACTAGCAAGAACAAGATGTCAATTTATTCTCTCATTTTTTTTCTTTCTTCTTTGTTTTCCAGATTTTTCTTTCTTTCAACACTTCTCACTAGTGGTGTAATATCTTACAAAATAAGTGTACCCTTCTTCTTTTCATTGGTTCCACCCAAATTCCACCAAAATCCCTTATTTACTTCATTTAGCGCTCATTTCACAATTAAATTACTTTAAGAGGTAAAAGGACCAAAAGTCTCAATTAAGAACAAAAGGGTATAGGCTTGTAATGTGGGTGCCAAATAAAAAAGGTCTACAGGCTCAAAATGGCTTACTATGGATGATTTTAATTGTGCTAGCATTATAGTTCAGAAGGATCAAAGAAGGCCTAAAATCATATTTTAAACCGAGCAAAACCTAGGATTTCGCTTCAACTCACATACCAGGCAAGTTCTAGACACAAATGTACAACACGAGACTTATAAAAAACTCTCACCACACATTGGCACATGATTCACTTAGGATGGCTATGTTTCAACTTTCAATCAAAGCAAGTACTGAGCCCCAATTTAAATGCATACAGCACAACAGTTACCACATGAGTCAGGACAATGAGCCTAAGCGTCCCAAAAAAGCTATTCAACTTTTCAAGGAAAAAATAGTTCTCACAAACTCATGGAGAAAGTTATAATCCACATGCTCAGGTCTAACTCTGTTAGTATCAAACAAGTCACGGAATGTGCTGAATTTAGTCTGGGTCTTTACATCCTACACTACTCTAAACAGAAAAACTAGTACCCGGTTAAAAAATTCTTCCCTTGGAAAAGAACCGATGGCCAAAGAAAACACAAGGGAGATTATTGCCTAATATATTAAATTTACTAACTACTCGAGGCTAATAAAATATTTTTGTGCATTTCTTTAGTTTTCCGTCAATCTCCTAATTGTAACACTAATTTCAAGAATCAAATGAAAATCTTTTTGTATTTTTCCAAGGACCTTAATCCCTCGAGAGAACTGTACAGGTTGTCCGTCGTCGGGAAAAGTCCTCTATTTTCTGATTTTTTTTAAATAATTATTTTAAGGCTGCTTAATACAACTAGACACAATAAGAGACTAGGAGTTACGACATATAGATGAATTTACTAACTATTACAGACCATTAGTTCAGTTAATATGATATCCCTAATGGTATCAAAAGCAACAAACATTTTCATAGTTAAGTACATTCATCCAAACAAGAAAATGAATAACCCCCGCCCCACACTTAGAACCGTGCATTGACCCCAATGCACATAAATAAAGTAGAGTAGGGTGAGAAATAACTCCCTCAAGTCAAGGTGGAGGGCTCCTCCGCGGTATGCAGAAGAGCATCAGCAGTAGTGGTATGGGTAGCCGGGACGGAGGTAGTAACAACAATAACTGAGTGGGTACTCGAAGCATCCACGACATCTATCATGGCCCCCTCTGGCCTAGCAATAGCATCCTCACGAATAGGGAACACGGTCACAGTGCTATCATTGCCAAGTGGATGAGTCTGTAGCAGGCGGCACGGCGACCTCAGTAGGCATGGGGGATGGAGCCTCAAAGACTATAGGAGGAGTAGAGGTGGATGGTCCAGTAGTGGAGTATGCAAGTAGCTCTGAGATATCTATATCTTTATGTTGAACCAAAGCAAGGAGGAGTAATAATGCCTCCCTCATCATCGTGGCCTGCACAACCTGGACTCGGCTTAGATCCACACGAGTCTGAATTAACTTACCTCTAGTGGCACTCAGCTCTGCACGAGTTGCTATCAACTCAACCCTGTTCTCTTGCATATCAGCTTGCATTTGCTCAAACAACTGTTGAATAGTGAGCTTAGAAGCCCTTTCACTTGTTCGGCTCTAGTACATGAGTAACATCATATGGTCTTGGAGCTTTAGCCTCAATGTCTTCATTATCCTTGTCCCATAGTACTCCCATCTCCGTCAAGTAATCTGATAGGGTATTTAGACAGAACAACCTCCACTCGTAGTTCATCCTGGTGCGCTGCATCTGGTCGTGCATGATGGCACCTAGGTTGAGCGGTATCCCCTCAAATAAAGGATACAATACTAGTGCTTGGTCTGTTGGTTCACCCTCATCATCATCACTCATGACTACATGTTTGAGTTAATCATCCAAATCAGACTCGGACTCAGATTCAGCAGTAGCCTTCTACTTCCCTTTATTTTTCGGGTCACTCTACATGGAGGATTTGCTTTGGTGCGGCACAGGTTCTCTGATCTCTATCCCCTTGCTTGGCGGATTTGATGATGTTTTTGTAGTATCCCTCTTCGCAGTCCTCCTTACTAACAGTTCCTCTTCTTCTTGCTCCGATTCATCAATTAAATGCGTAGTCGGCAGTTCCTTCGCTTTCTCAGTCTGCTTTCTTTTGTTCTGTGGATTTGGAGCACCTGTTGCCTTTCCGGTAGGATTTTGGGCGGTTGCTTGTTATTATCTCTTTCTTGTTGCTTGGACGTTTTGCTTTTTGCCGCCCTTAATGAACCTAAGTACCTACAATGCAAAGAAGTCAACAATTAGTGTTCAAAACAGTGAAGTTTTAGATATATGCAGCTGTGCAAAAGCGTGCACTTCCAATCATTCGCATGTCATGTCATTTAGTGCTTCATGAAAATATAGCCCATAGCTTTCAGCATGGAACAATTAACTGGTACTTCCCTTCAAATTCACAAATGAGCATTGCACATTATAGATATCATTATGCACAACAGGAGGTTTATCCGAGTGGCGCTTATAAACCATGTTGAATTACACATAACAACTCACTCAACCCCACACTTAGTCTCAAGGCATATCAATACGCATAGAGCGCACATAATTCAAATTGAGTAACACATTACAATACAAGAAGTCTAGCATGTGCCAGATGTTCAGTTTATTTGGACAATCTATCACAGGCTCAAAACATTCCGACAAGGGTATACACAATCAAACAAACGACCCCACACTTAATCACTAGCATATACAAGTGTCGCTCGGTTACTCAGACTTCGCTGGGAACTTCGACCACCCTCCCAAAATCAACAAGATGAAGGGAATTATGGTTTATCATCTCGCAACCATTACAACCAACAGGAATGACAGCCCCAAGCCTCAACTTTTTCAGTTCCGCTCTTAATCACATGTGTGATATTCAAATTGGTAAGACCTAACCTAGGGGAATTTAGGGTGGGGATTCTGTTGCTACTAGCAAGAGAGAGAAGAGAGGAGAATTAGGAGAGAGAAGAAAGGAAGAAGAAGAAGGACATACCTGAATGTTTGAGCACGTCGGGCAGAAGCAATGAATTTTTTTTTGTTTGGAGTTGAGAAGAAACGGGACAAGAAATGATTTTGGGGAGATTAATGTGTTTTAGTTTCACTTACCTGGCCATGCTGCAACGGATGCGACGCGTCCCAGCTTATTTTACTGAATATTTGTGGATGCTGTTGTGGACGCTTTGGGAAGATTTCACTGCCTTGAGCAGTGGGTCCGTCAATTTTTCACGCTGAGGGGGATGCGACGCATCCACCCTCTTTTCCCATGCCTGGAGCCTTTTTTTACATACAAGAATTAATTCCTACAACAATAAGAACTAAGGAACTCCTAAAAAAATAAAATAAAATAAAAGAATGGGAAAAAGAATGAACAAACTACGAAAACAAAAGAAAGAGCTTGGGTTGCCTCCCAAGAAGCACCTGATTTAATGTCGCGGCACGATGCAACACGTTCTTCACGCATCAGCCAAGTCAATCGAGGTCTTGTGACGTGCAATGTCACCACCCCAATAGTGTTTTACTCTATGCCCATTTACCAAGAATGTTGCGCTGGAACTCGTATCACGCAATTCCACGCTCTATGACGTTTCACACCAACCACTTCAAAATGACCCGCCCATCGAGATTCAAGCCTTCCGGGAAAAAGCTTTAGCCTCGAATTAAAAAAGAGAACTTCTTGACCTGGCTAAAACTCGCGATGTTGGATGTGCTTATCTTGCCACCTCTTGGTCTTTTCTTTATACAATTTGGCATTTCCATACGCATGCAATCGAAACTCATCATGTTCATTGAGTTGTAGCATCCACCTCTCACTGGCTAAGTCCATCTCCATATTTAGTTTTTAATCGCCTAATAAGCTTTGTGTTTAAGCTCAACGGGCAAGTGACACGCCTTCCCATAAACATACATGTACAGAGAAGTACCTATGGGGGTCTTGTATGCTGTGTGATATGCCCATAATGCGTCGTCTAGCTTTCCGGCCCAGTCTTTCCTATTTCCACTTACCGTATTCTCCAGAATCTGCTTCAACTCTCTATTTGATACTTCCACTTGTCGACGCCCCCTTTTTCTCGCGAAATTGGGTTTACGACATTTGGGAGGACAACTCTATTCCCTTTAGGGATTTGGGTTTTTGGAATTAAAGAGTCCCCACCTAATGATTAAGTGCATTAGGACACTAAGGGTTTTTGAGTTGGAAAACCAGAGTTCAGGTAAGGGCTAGAAATTATCTCGAGGGGAAGGTGTTAGGCACCCCTCAAGATCCACTAGTGTGGTTCCCGGCCATGTTATATTGTGACTTCACATAATCAAGTAGGCAATTAAGGGCTCAAATAGAAAGGGTTCACATACAATATTGCAAGTAAGTAGAAACTTGAGTAAAGGTAAAGAGGGCAGGAATTTTATGAAAAAAGATCTAAAAAAATAAATGAAAGCAAGTAAAGGGAGGGGGTCCTAGGTTTATGATTAATATGGATCACGTCAATGCAATACCCAGTAATCACTCCTCTAAAGAGGGGTTACATGAGGTATTATCGCACCGGTCATCATATCCATATCTACCCTTCCCACCCTGTTAAGGTATTAAAGCGCGGATTGGTCTCGGTTACTATTGCATGCTATTACCCGTCCCATTCCTATCAGTCCCGGAGGCACTTAGGACTACTAGTCCTAAAGGGTGGGATATCAGGCTGATTGGTTTCAAAGGATAAAAATCTAAGGCGACATACAAAACACATACTGCACGTTGGGGGGGGGGGGGCAATGTAAACATATAAAGGCTCATGTATACCTCCTCAAACAAACACATAAATAGCATGACTTAAACACAATCAAGGTCTCAAAGATAGGAACTTTTATAGCAGTTAAAACTTGGTATTAAAAAAAAAGAAGTAGTAATAGTAGTTTAATGAGGTGCAGGACAAGTAAAATAGCACGATTCTGGGCAGAGGTTGGTAACCCAGTGATTTGAGGACATAATATCAGAAACTCAGTAAGAATAACTGGGTGCACCATTTCAAAATCGTTTCCAGATGAAGCAGAGGTTTTAAAGAAAAAAAATAGAGTGAACTTCAAAGAATCAGAGCAAAACTGGGGACGACAGGTTGAAATTGAAGAAGTTGGTTGGTCTTAAGCTAATAAAAACACGATCAATTCTTATTGGGCCTAATGTTTGCCTAGGTGTTGTTATACATTGTCTGATTATCTCAAGGGACAGACATGCATATTTTGATTCTGATTTATAAAGGTACGCGTGATAAGGTATTTGCAGAAAACGTTTCAAACCACTTAGCCGTATTTTATCAAAGTTATTAGACGAACGTGAACTAACTACTGCAACTCGAACGAGTGAGAAGTCACAAGGGCAGGATATCTAATGCACATAAAAGTACCTAATACATAGTTTCTAACATGCCAATGCAGTAATGACAAATTATTTGGCTTGTTGTTAATTATTTGCTGGTTATTAACTGATCGTGGTTACAAGATGAGCGTAATGACAGGCTGGAAGTGAAGAACCTAAAGTAGGATCTCTAATGAATGAGATGCATGACCTATACAGGTTATCTATTGCGTAGATAAGTAAATAAAATCCTATAAGCATGTTTTCTACCCATTATTTATACTAAGCATATATAACCCTCCCCATATTCACTATTCACCCCATATCGTTCGTTTACAAATTATTACAAACCAGTAATATCTGAATTATAGCAATAAAGAACTAAAATAAGAAGTTATTCTATAGGGAGCCTTCAATCAGGCCCATTCTTCCAACCTCAATCCCTTCGAGTTTACAGCCTTTGCCATGGTCTAGGTGCGGCAAAGCTCCCTAGGGCCCCATTGGGTCCCTGGCCAATACCAGCACCTAGACACTTAAAAGAAAGCAGAAAAAGTGCAGTGTGGAATACCAGCCTTGTGTGTCAAAGTTCGATGAGTACTCAGAGGTACTCAAGGAAATGCTCACACGAAGGGGGCAGAACCTATTCTCTAAGGGTAGTGTGATGTGCAGGAAGAAGTATTTTAAAAAAAGAGTTTCAAAAACAAGGGATTTGTTTAAAAAGAAAACAACAGAAACAATGGTTTAATAGTAGTTTAATAGCATAGGATTGCATACAAGGATCATGGTGAAAGGGAGCAAATAGATCACACAATGTTAAAGATTTTAATGACTACACAGAATCAGAAGATTCGGGGGACCAAGAATTGGTCAGGCTTAAACATGACTCTTAGACGACAACTGGGAAACAATCATGACGTTTAAGATAAACAGCAATTAGAAACATGTAAACCAAGAAAGACATGGAGAGTGCCAAAGATCAGGGGAACTGGGAAGTGGTAAATTTAGGCATGCTAATGTACATCAATAGGATTCACAGAAGTTAGGGATAGGCAATGTCGTGTTACAGACTTAGCATGTTGATCAGAAGACATGGTGAAGTATTAAAGCAAAGCATCAATTACACATTGAACAGGAGAAGCATAATTAGAAGAAAATCAGAAAGATAATGAACTGAAACAAAAGTAAACACATTGGTTGGAGGCTTAAAGATTAATTAGGACATACCAGTGAAAGGGCAAGAGCAGGATGCAAAGACAAAGTAGTAACACCATATTAGCCTTGGCTTTCAGCCGGCTAATAATAAGCAAGAGTAGAGAACAGCAAAAGCAAGAGAAAGAGCACAAGAGAATGCAGAATTGAGAGTATTCTGTGGTGTGTGTGTTCAGAAGACTTTCGTGTGTTTTCTTTGAAAGACTTAGGGTATTTATAGTTGAAAGTAGGTGGTAAAAAATAAGGTAAGAATCACAGAAATATGTTAATTTAAGAACTCGGAATCAATTAATAAAAAAATCAGGGAAGTACTCCTATTAATTAAGGGAATCAAAATCAAACGAAAAGATTCAGCACCATATAAGGCAAGTAGAAAAATCAGTGTAGGATTAAATAAGGAAGGAGTCAAGGTTCAGTATTGCATACAGTAGCCAATTAAGACCAAATTCAGGAAAATTCCAATTAAGGAAAGGCTAGGTAGAATAGAGTACTATATCAAATAAGGTAACGAAAATCAATTAATTTAAACAGGCGAGTAGAATGCTAGGGTTTTGAATGAAAAAAAATTACCAATCAATCAAGGAAAATCAGAATCAATCATGCGAAGTCATGATTCTGTATTCTTAACATATAAATAGAGGTGAATGAACAACAGTAGCAAACAAAATTAGCTATATAGACAGAGGGGAACAAGAGATGAACAAACACAACCACTCATAGATAGTGAAAACAGGTTAAGATTCAACAGGACATATTCGAAGCATGGGGACCACGAAACATTAACAAGAATCAAGTAAATAGGCTAGCAGACAGAACCAAATCAAGGAAAGTTAGGCTAATGCACACAATCAAACGAAGAAACATACTAATACATAGGGACAAGGCAAATAAAATTAGGCTAACACACATAATCGAAGCAAAGAAACGTGCTAACACATAGAATCAGAGTAAGGAAAATCATGCTAACGCACATAATCAAACGAAGAAACATTTTTTAGAAATTAGGGTTTTTAGCAGAGTCAAGCTCAAAAAACAGTAAGAGCATAAAATCGGTCAAAATAAACAAAGAAAAGGTTTTAATCACAAAGGAAATCGGTCGAAACATGCGTAAAAGAAATCCAAGAAACCCTAGTTTTTCAAAGAGAGTAAAAATGGTTCAAAGTAGAGAATCTTTCAGAAGAAGCTCGAGAATAAGCAGAACATAAAGGAAAACATGAAAATAGCATGAAAATAACACTGTTTTGAGAGATTCAGGAGAGAGTTAGGGTTTCAAAAAAAGGGGAAACCCTAACAGAAGTTGTGAGAACCTGTTGACACTTCACAGATCGTGACATATAGGGTGTGATTTCGCCTGAAATCACGCCAGAGAACTCATAAGTAGAAGAACCAGGAGCCCTAGGTCTAAATCACCATGGTCCATAAACCTCGAAGGTCCTAGAGATGTTGAACAGGACGATGAGAGGCCCATAGGAGCCTTGGGGTTGAAGGGAGGTGGCCGGAGATGGCCAGAAACAAACCAGGTGGAGGTTTTAGGGACTGATTTGCATGGTGGAGGCTTCTGGGGTCTCAAAAATAGAGGGAATCAGTGAGTTGGGGTTTCATGGCGGCTGATGGTCGAAAGGGGCGAGATTGGAGGTGGCCGGAGAGACGGTGGAGATCATCGGAGAAGAAAGAACCCAGAATGTTCTAGAGAGAAGGGAGAGGAAGAGACGAGATAGAGAGAGAGACCGGCGCAACAGAAAGTACAAGTTTGAGACGAGTACCTCTATTATCTCAGAAAATTCGGCCGCACTACACGGCCGGGAAACAGGACCTTCAACCACAGACCGACAATAACCTCGAACGGAAAAAAACGACCTGAACGGACTCAAATCCAGACCTCAAAACTCGAAAACGGACAGTCGAAATCAACTTCAAAAATCCAAATCTCAAACCATTTTGTAGTGAGAAGAAGCAGGCAAAGAAGAAGAATCAAACCATTTTGTAAAATTATGAACACGTTTTGTGAAATCTCAAACCATTTTTGTGGAATTTTTCTGAAGAAGAGGAAGAATCAAAAGGGGGGTCTCGATGGGTGTTCAAAGGCGCCCCTGATCTGTTTTGCCCACGCGTTATTTTTGCTCTGTTTTTTGTCTCCAGTCGATTTTTGCATTCAAAAATGAAGGAGAAGCTGATGGCCTTTTCCTTTGTGTTCTGCGGCTCCGCCTCTTTTCCTAGGGGTCTAGGTCTCTTTTCTTTCAGCTCTTTTGGCATTAATTTATATGTAGAGTCTAGGTTTAGGTGCATTTTTGTGTATTTTGCCAATTAGTCCCTAGGTCTTTTGTGTTAAGTCCTTAGTGTCTTTTTATTTATTTTTTGTAAGGGTCCCTAGGCTTAATGGACTAATCCGAATTGGGCCAAGAATTGGGCTCCAAAACTCTTAAAATTGTGATCCAACACCTTAATTTACTCCTTTTAAAATAAGATAAAAATACTACACAATGCAAAAATTAATCCTAATTAATTAAACTAAACATGAAACTATTTTTGTGTTTTCGAAATTATATAAAGATAAAAATAAGGTACTATTTTTGTTTGTTTTTATTTTTAAAATTTATGGAAAATACATAAACTAAAATATTTTTTT
>NW_017671368.1:184285-264013 GCF_001879085.1 Nicotiana attenuata | reverse complement strand
ATTGGTCTCGGTTACTATTGCATGCTATTACCCGTCCCATTCCTATCAGTCCCGGAGGCACTTAGGACTACTAGTCCTAAAGGGTGGGATATTAGGCTGATTGGTTTCAAAGGATAAAAATCTAAGGCGACATACAAAAACACATACTGCACGTTGGGGGGAGCAATGTAAACATATAAAGGCTCATGTATACCTCCTCAAACAAACACATAAATAGCATGACTTAAACACAATCAAGGTCTCAAAGATAGGAACTTTTATAGCAGTTAAAACTTGGTATTAAAAAAAAAGAAGTAGTAGCAGTAGTTTAATGAGGTGCAGGATAAGTAAAATAGCACGATTCTGGGCAGAGGTTGGTAACCCAGTGATTTGAGGACATAAAAATTAGAAACTCAGTAAGAATAAATGGGTGCACCATTTCAAAGTCGTTTCCAGATGAGGCAGAGTTTTTAAAGAAAAAAAAATAGAGTGAACTTCAGAGAATCAGAGCAAAACTGGGGACGGCAGAGTTGAAATTGAAGAAGTTGGTTGGTCTTAAGCTAATAAAAACACGATTAGTTCTTATTGGGCCTAAAGTTTTCCTAGGTCTTGTTATACATTGTCTGTTTATCTCAAGGGACAGACATGCATATTTTGATTCTGATTTATAAAGGTACGCGTGATAAGGTATTTGCAGATAACGTTTCAAACCACTTAGCCATATTTTAACAAAGTTATTAGACAAACGTGAATTAACTACTGCAACTCGAACGAGTGAGAAGTCCTAAGGGCAGGATATCTAATGCACATAAAAGTACCTAAAACATGGTTTCTAACATGCCAATGCAATAATGACAAATTATTTGGCTTGTTGTTAATTATTTGCTGGTTATTAACTGATCGTGGTTACAAGATGAGCGTAATGACAGGCTAAAAGTAAAGAACCTAAAGCAGGATCTCTAATGAATGAGATGCATGACCTATACAGGTTATTGCGCAGATAAGTAAATAAAATCCTATAAGCATGTTTTCTACCCATTATTTATACTAAGCATACATAACCCTCCCCATATTCACTATTCTCCCCCAATCGTTCGTTTACAAATTATTACAAACCAGTAATATCTGAATTACAGAAATAAAGAACAAAAATAAGAAGTTATTCTATAGGGAGCCTTCAATCAGGCCCAGTCTTCCAACCTCAACCCCTTTGAGTTTACAGCCTATGCCATGGTCTAGGTGCAGCAAAGCTCCCTAGGGCCCCATTGGGTCCCTGGCCAATACCAGTACCTAGACACTTAAAAGAAAGCAGAACAAGTGCAGTGTGGAATACCAGCCTTGTGTGTCAAAGTTCGATGAGTACTCAGAGGTACTCAAAGCAATGCTCACACGAAGGGTGCAGAACCTGTTCTCTAAGGGTAGTGTGAAGTGCAGGAAGAAGTATTTTAAAAAAAGAGTTTCAAAAACAAGGGATTTGTTTAAAAAGAAAACAACAGAAACAATGGTTTAATAGTAGTTTAATAGCATAGGATTGCATACAAGGATCATGGGGAAAGGGAGCAAATAGATCACGCAATATTAGAGATTTTAATGACTACACGGAATCAGAAGATTCAGGGGACCAAGAATTGGTTAGGCTTAAACATGATTCTTAGACGACAACAGGGAAACAATCATGACATTTAAGATAAACAGCAATTAGAAACATGTAAACCAAGAAAGACATGGAGAGTGCCAAAGATCAGGGGAACTGGGAAGTGGTAAATTTAGGCATGCTAATGTATAGCAATAGGATTCACAGAAGTTAGGGATAGGCAATGTAGTGCTACAAACTTAGCATGCAGATTAGAAGACATGGTGAAGTGTTAAAGCAAAGCATCAATTACACATTGAACAGGAGAAGCATAAGTAGAAGAAAATCAGAAAGATAATGAATTAAAACAAAAGTAAACACATTGGTTGGAGGCTTAAAGATTAATTAGGAAATACCAGTGAAAGAGCAAGAGCAGGATGCAAAGACAAAGTAGTAACACTATATTAGCCTTGGCTTTCAGCCGACCAATAATAAGCAAGAGCAGAGAACAACAAAAGCAAGAGAAAGAGCACAAGAGAATGCAGAATTGAGAGTATTCTGTGGTGTGTGTGTTCAGAAGACTGTCGTGTGTTTTCTTTGAAAGACTTAGGGTATTTATAGTTGAAAGTAGGTGGTAAAAAATAAGGTAAGAATCACAGAAATATGTTAATTTAAGAACTCGGAATCAATTAATAAAAAAATCAGGAAAGTACTCCCATTAATTAAGGGAATCAAAATCAAACAAAAAGATTCAGCACCATATAAGGCAAGTAGAAAAATCAGTGTAGGATTAAATAAGAAAGGAGTCAAGGTTCAGTATTGCATATAGTAGTCAATTAAGACCAAATTCAGGAAAATTCCAATTAAGGAAAGGCTAGGTAGAATAGACTACTTTGGCAAATAAGGTAACAAAATTCAATTAATTTAAACAGGCGAGTAGAATGCTAGGGTTTTGAAAGAAAAAAATTACCAATCAATCAAGGAAAATCAGAATCAATCATGCGAAGTCATGATTCTGTATTCTTAACATATAAATAGAGGTGAATGAACAAGAGTAGCAAACAAAATTAGCCATATAGACAGAGGGGAACAAGAGATGAACAAACACAACCACTCAGAGATAGTGAAAACAGGTTAAGATTCAGCAGGACATATTCGAAGCATGGCGACCACGAAACATTAACAAGACTCAAGTAAATAGGCTAGCAGACAAAACCAAAGCAAGGAAAGTCAGGCTAATACACACATTCAAACGAAGAAACATACTAATACATAGGGACAAGGCAAAGAAAATTAGGCTAACACACATAATCAAAGCAAAGAAACGTGCTAACACATAGAATAAGAGTAAGAAAAATCATGCTAACGCACATAATCAAACGAAGAAACATTTTTTAGAAATTAGGGTTTTTACTAGAGTCAAGCTAAAAAAAATAGTAAGAGCATAAAATTGGTCAAAATAAACAAAGAAAAGGTTTTAATCACAAAGGAAATCGGCTGAAACATGCGTAAAAGAAATCCAAGAAACCCTAGTTTTTCAAAGAGAGTAAAAATGGTTCAAAGTAGAGAATCTTTCAGAAGAAGCTCGAGAATAAGTAGAACATAAAGGAAAACATAAAAATAGCATGAAAATAACACTGTTTTGAGAGATTCAGGAGAGAGTTAGCGTTTCAAAAAAAGGGGAAACCCTAATAGAAGTTAAGAGAACCTGTTGACACTTCACAGATCGTGACATATAGGGTGTGATTTCGCCTGAAATGACGCTGGAGAACTCATAAGTAGCAGAACCAGGAGCCCTAGGTCTAAATCACCATGGTCCATAAACCTCGAAGGTGCCGGAGATGGCCAGAAACAAACCAGCCGGAGCTTTTAGGGACTGATTCGCATGGTGAAGGCTTCTGGGGTCTCAAAAATAGAGGGAATCGGTGAGTTGGGGTTTCATGGCGGCTGATGGTCGAAAGGGGCGAGATTGGAGGTGGCCGGAGAGTCGGTGGAGATCATCGGAGAAGAAAGATCCAGAAGGTTCTAGAGAGAAGGGAGAGGAAGAGACGAGATAGAGAGAGAGACCGTCTCGTAGAAATGAGGGGTCTGGGGCGGGGGGGTAATTTAGACTTAGCTAAGGCAAATGAATCTGGGCCGTTGATCTCATTTGATCAACGGTTCAGATTAAAACGGGGTTGGACCGGGTTATATAAGAGATTGGGTTGGGTTAGTTTAATTGGTATATTGGGCCAATTAAAATCTGATAGGGGGTATGGCCAAATTGGCTAAAATTGAAATAATAAAGGGCTGTTTATTAAATAGCCAATTTTCCCTTTTTTATTATTTTATAAAATAGTAAAATGATTTTAAAACAAATTAAAGGTACTGGACTAGTTAATAACGTATGAGTATTAATTTAAAAATGCTAAAAAATAATTTTGTAATTGTAAAATGCTGTTAATTGTAAAATAGGCTATAATTGCAATTATATGCAATTTAGCTTAAAAAATACCAAACAAATGTGTAAAAATATGCAAAAAATTACCTTAATTATATCTTGGTGTAAATATGAGAATAAAATAATTATTCACCAAAATGCCAGTTTGGAATAATTATTGAATTTTGTACTATTAAAATAGACAATAAATTGATTTTAAAATCTTTAAAAATAAAGAAAAAAAAAACCAAAACTCTTGGGCATGCTTATATATGCATGTACATGCTATTTTGAGAATATTTTGAGTATAAAAATATGTAGGGAAAATTGGGTATCAATACCACTTGACCACTCGTATAGGGGTGATAGGCAGTGGAAACCTTATGCTTAACTCCATACTTTGCTAGAACATTATTCAACAACTTGTTACAAAAGTGAGTTCCTCCGTCACTTATCAACACCCTTGGAGTCCCAAAGCGTGTGAAGATGTGCTTCTTTACAAAGTTTACCACTACCTTTGCATCATTAGTAAGAAGAGCAATGGCCTCCACCCACTTAGACACATAGTCAACAACCACCAAGATGTAATTCTGCCCATTAGAGTATGGGAACGGTCCTATGAAATCAATCCCCCAAAAATCAAAAAGCTCTACTGCCAGAATATTTTGCAAAGGCATCTCGTGCTTCTTCGTGATCGTTCCGGTTCTTTGGCACCTATCACACTTTTTAACAAAGGCACGTGCATCTTTAAACAATTTTGGCCAATAGAAACCTGATTGTAGCACCTTTTGGGCGGTTCTATCCCCACTGTGATGACCTCTTTATGGGGAGGCATGACAGTCATGGAATGTTGCGTTCATCTCCTCCTCAGGGACACACCTTCGTACCAATTGATCTGCATACTAATTATATAGGAATGTCTCATCCCACATGAAGAGCCTCACATCATGTAGAAACCTTCCTCTATTATCAGGTGTCAATTTTGGTGGTGTCGCCCCACTTGAAATAAAATTCACATAATCTGCATACCACGGGGCTTCACTCGAGGTGATTGCTGGAAATGTTTCTTTGATCAACCCCTCCTCAGTTACATGGTTCTGATTTTCGAATCTGGACAAGTGATCAACCACTTGATTCTCTATTCCTTTTCGATCTCGGATCTCCAAGTAAAATACTTGCAAGAGGAGGATCCAACAAATCAGACTCGACTTGGAGTCTTTCTTTTCAAACAAGTATCTGATAGCTAAATGACATGTGTAGGCAATGACATTGGTTCACACTAGATAGGATCAGAACTTGTCAAACGTCCAAACAACTACAAGCAACTCTTTTTCAGTAATAGCGTAATTTATCTGGTCCAGATTCAGAGTTTTGCTCGCATAATAAATGGAGTCAAAACTTTATCCCTCTTTTGCCCAAAAACAGCTCTGATTGCTATGTCACTCGCATCGCACATCAACTCAAATGTCTGCGCCCAATCCGGGACAATGATAATAGGTGCAGTCACCAATCTTCCCTTCAGCTCCTCAAATGCTTTCAAACATGCATCATCAAACTTGAAGGGGATATCTTTCTCCAGAAGCCTGCACAAAGGAGAAGAAATTTTTGAAAAATCTTTAATGAAACGACGGTAAAAACCTGCATGGCCCAAAAATATGCGAATGCCTTTGACGGATGTTGGTGAGGGGAGTTTTTTCAATTGCTTCCACCTTTTCTTTGTCCACCTGCAAACCATTTTTGGACACCTTGTGCCCCAAGACTATACCTTCACATATCATAAAATGGCACTTTTCCCAAGTTTGTCTCTTCACAACAAGCAAGCACTTTATCAAGGTTCATTAAACAATTATCAAAAGAGCACCCAAACAAAGAAAAATCATCCATGAACAATCTACAAATCATTCAACCATGTTAATAAAAATAGCCATCATACACCATTGAATAGTCGTAGGTGCATTACAACGACCAAATGGCATTCTCTTGTACGCATACATGCCATAGGGACACATAAATGTGGTTTTTATTGTCCTGTTGGGCAATAGCAATCTGACTATACCCCAAATAACCATCTAGGAAACAGTAGTATTCCTGGCACGCTAATCTATCAAGCATTTAGTCAATAAAGGGGAGATGAAAGTGGTCCTTGCGGGTGGCATTGTTCAATTTTCTATAATCTATGCATATTCTCCACCTAGTGACAGTTCTTGTGGGAATCAAGTCCTTATTTTCATTAAACACTACAGTCATCCCTCTTTCTTGGGCAAACTGTGGGAATACAATACATGCATCAAGCCACTTAATCACTTCTTTTCTTACCACCTCTTTCATGATTGGATTTAGTCGGCGTTGTTTCTCTACTCTCGGCTTGTGTCCATCCTCCATCAAGATTTTATGCATGCAGAAAGCTGGACTAATGCCTTTAATGTCAGACATCATCCACCCAATTGCTCGTTTGTGCTCACGTAGCACTATCAATAGTTTTTTATCCTACAATTTAGACAAGTCAGAAGAAACAATAACATGTAATGTTTTAGAACCACCCAAAAAAGCATATTGAAGGCTAGGAGGCAGGGGTTTAAGCTCCAATTTCTGAGCTTCATCAATCGATGGCTTTGGAGGAGGCCCGCTTGGCCTTTTTAGGGACTCAAAGGGGTGTATTCCCTGCATGTAAGCACAAGATGCATCAAGGGTATGCATCATCTCCTCAACCCCATCATCAATCTCCAAGCTATCGAACAATATGAGTTGCTCATACACCTCCACAACAGATATACACTCGTGTCAAGAAGTTGCTCATCCATCTCCACAACAGATATCATAGAGAGCTCCTCATAGTGGCAGGGAAGTTGGATTGCCTTGTAGACATTAAAGACTGCTTCCTCGTTATCCATCCTCTTAATCATTTTTCCCTCTCTCACTTTAATAATTGCATCACCAGTAGCAAAGAGAGGTCATCCCAATATGATTGGAACCAATTCATCAGCCTCATAATCTAGGATAATGAAGTCCGTAGGGAGGATGAATTTTCTAATTTGCAGCAACACATCTTCAATCACTCCCTCAGGGTATGCTATGGACCTATCAGCTAGCTGCACCATCACACTGGTTAGTCTTGGAGCTACCAGACCCAACTGCTTGAACAAGGACAATGGCATTAGATTTATGCTCGCCCCCAAATCACAAAGAGCACGACCCGCATCAATATTACCTCGCACAGGGATGGTGAAACTGCCAGGATCCTTAAGCTTTTGAGGAAGCTTGTTTTAGACCCTTGAAGTTCACTCCTCAGTAAGTGCAACTGTCTCGAATTCAATCAATATCCTCTTGTGAGCCACTATATCTTTTATGTACTTAGCATCATTTGGAATTTCACGAAGTGCATCCACCAATGGAATATTCAATTGAACCTGGCTCAACATAGAGAGACATTTGTTGAACATGCGATCATCATTTTTCTGCAATCTCTGGGGGAAAGGTGGTGGTGGCCTTGCAGCCTCTACTGGTTCTGAACTTGCTTCATATTTCTTTGACTCCTGTGATGCATTAGGAATCAACTCCCCCTCATGAATAGGCTTGTCCTTTCTCTTATTTGGCACTTCCTCTAGTTCCTTCTCATTTCTGAGTGTAACTACATTAACTTGAGGGTTCTTCTCTGTATCACTGGGGAGAGCGTCTGCATGTCTTGTATTATGATTTGCTGATAATTGCCCCATTTGCCTCTCATGATTTCTGAAATCGGCCCTGAGCTGTTGATTGTCAAGCAACAACTTCTTTAGCAAGTCATTCGTACTCTCTTCTACTTGTTGAGGTGGCTTCTGAGTTTGATTGAAATTTCCTTGGGGCCTATAATGATTCTGATTTGGTTAATTTTTACCCGTGAGAATTTGGGATGATTCTTCCAATTTGGATGGTAAGTGTTCCCATATTGTGCATGCTGATTCATTGGACCTCTGCTCTGTTACCCCGCATATTATATAGATTCACGATTTATGGGGCACATGTCACTCATATGACTGTCACCACATAGTTCGCAGCAAATAGACATCTGTTGTACATGTTGCATCATTGTGTTTATTGCATTGTCATTCTATTCATCTGATTTGCCATTTTTGCTATATCAGCTCTCATGGCGGAGAAGTCATCGAGCTCAATCAACCCGGCTGCTTTCTGTTTAACTGCTCTTCGTGAGTCCCCATCTCCTTGCCAATTATGTGTCATGTCCCGAACCTGGGGAGGCGTGGCTGGCACCCGGTGTCGTGCTGGCCTGAGCGAACCACTCTGTAACTCATGATCGTTCGATAGAAACTAGAACATACATAGTTCTAGTTAGCTGGACCCATTCCTTTTGTAACTATCATGGGCCCACATGGCCACAACTCATAATGTATAACTATAAGTGGGCAACACTGTATCAATAAACTATCGTTCTTAAAATATGAATACATATGGGCCGACAAGGCCTCTGACATACTGTATAAAATGAACCTTTGTCTACAAAGCCTCTAAGATTATTTGACATAAAATGGGACAGGGTACTGGCCTACCCATAAGTCTGTAGCAAAACTCTAACACGATGACTCATAGACCCGGTTGCACTCTGAATGAGGTGGAGTCTTACCGATCCTTCGCTGAATGCCAGTCTCGTCTACTATGAGGGATCGTCAAACTAACTATCTATACCTGCGGGCATGAAACGCAGCGTCCCCAGGCAAAAGGAACGTCAGTACGAATAATGTACCGAGTATGTAAGGCACATATATAAGTACATAACAGACATGGAAGAAATATAGAGTAAATGACTCAACCTGTAAGTCTAGATAACTCTGTAAAACATGAATACTTATAGTGTCATGCATATGCATATGAATGTCATGTCGTGCATAGGTACATATTTCATAACATCGTCGGGCCTCTGAGGACATCCATTATATCATCTCGGCCACTATAGGAAAAATCATCAATGTATACCAGTTGATCAGGTGGTGGTGCGTATATATATATATATATATATATATATATATATATATATATATATATATATATATATATATATATATATATATATATATATATATATAACAGCATCTGGTCATGGGTCAATGTGCATGTATAAATGCATGAAATGCATATGAAATACGTTAATAAAATTTCTCGGTACGTCATAAGACAATTATGCTTCTGATTAATATCATGAAATAAAACTTATCAACTAATGTATTTTTGAGACCCATGAACAGATGATAGAATAATATGACACATGGGGAATCAAGAATATAAGCATCTCTAGTATTTCTATGAATAGAGTCATTTATGGAAGTTGTGCATTTGCTTGTGATACTATTTTCGGAGCAAGTCTTTTTCATTCTCTTATATGCCCATTTATTTATTTTTACGCGAACTCATCGTATGATGTATACACTGGAACTAGCACGCCATACAGGCATGTCGATATCGTACTAACAAAAGCTACTGCTGGAAAACCAAATTAATGAGAAAATGAAGAGTCATTATGAAGGTACACAAGCACACCCTGGCTTCCAAAGTAACACTCATATGAATTTCTCTCTTCCCTTAAACTGTTACTTATAATTTGCAATAATAGGGTCAGACTAGAACATATGGCATATAACTACTTAAGGAGCAGAACAAGTAACACCTATAATCAAAGGGTTGGCTATGGGTGCCAATTGAGTGAGTTGGATAAACTTAGTGGGTAATAACAGGTATACAATAGTGGGCCTAATTCCCAAGCTCACTGACGGGAAATCTTTGTGCTGGATTTTAATGAGTATTTTCCTCTTTTTCATCATATACTTAGTGGATTTAGAGCTTTTGTATGGCTTAGCCAAAAATTCCTTTCAAAGTGAAACCTAGAAAGGTGATCTAAAAGTCACTTAAAGACTCTTATGCTGCTGCCACGTTTTGGAATGGTAAATCTTTTCCAACAATATATTAATTAATTCCTTAATTGATTTGCTAATTTCCCATTAACCAATAGTTAACTAATTATCCACGTAACTAAGAATTATTTCAAATTACTTGAAATTCTAATTATTTTTAGTATATTTTATACATCCTACTATCATGGTCATATGGTACCATATAATACATTCGTACGCTTAATTCCTAAAATGGTAAAAAGATAACCTTCCTTTCTTGTGGAAAAATAATTTCTATTTTTACAATAAAGAAAATCTCATTTATAAACTTTCTCATATTATGTGTATAATTTACCATATTCGAAAATAGTAACAGTGGTAACTATCCAAAATTATACTTATAAAACTTTTACTATAATACTCAACATAAAAGATTATACCACATTAACATAATATCTAACTGTATCCAAGTTGTAGACTTATAGGGTCTCATAATAATAATGTCTTAAACCCTCTATAACCTCCTAATAGACATAATCCCTTCGAACTTATGTGGATTTACTACATATTAAAAATGACTTAGAACTTTACTTAATTTTCAAATTTTGCACATAGATAAACAAATAAATGATCATTCAGCTTCAACGATTTTTATTCTTCAATTTCCTTGCGTGGGGCATGAGAAATTCTACAATATTTTATCACGTGCAAACAGGAAAAGAGTTTGTATTTTATTGCATATTGATACAACCAAATTCCCTTGACCGAGTCATGATGTGAAATTGGATTTAAGAACAAATCAATAGTAGGTCGCCTATTAAAACAGCGATGTACTTCAACTTTTATTTCCGACTCACTCTTCATTGTAAGGGCTCGCTTACCCAATTCTCATCTTCTTGGTCTAATGTAGAAAGAAAATTCTCATCTTTGCCTCTCGAGATAAATTACTAGCCAAAAGCGGAATAATCTACTTACTCCTTTCAAGCTCATATGGATTACTATGACTTATCCTAATATTAATGTACGAGATGTAACATTATGGTCATTAGCAGTGAAGTTATTTAGAAAGAGTTGGATTTCACTATACGGCCTCGCCATGCAATTTCCCCCACAAGCTAAATCAAGATTCATCTTTGATGCCTCGTCTAGCCCATCAACAAAAGTGTGACCCAACACCTTATTAGTCTGACAATGATGCGGGCAGTCTCCGAGTAGCTTCTTGTATCTTTCCCATGCTTGACAAAGTGTCTCTCCATCCCATTATTGGAACCCAAGAACCTGACTCCTCAACGACTTTGTCTTCTTAGTGGGAAAAAAACATGATTAAGAATTTTCTTGCTAGATCATCCCATGTGTGGATTGAGTTCGCAGGCTCCTTTCGCAACTATTCTTTAGCTTCCCCCAGCAGTGAAAAGGGAAATAATGTCAGCCTAACATTATCCTTGGATGCGTTCGGATAATTGTAAGTGCCATTAATTTCAAGGAAATTCTGAATGTGCCTTTGTGGGTCTTCATGAGATAGATCCATATATTTCCCTATGGATTAAATCAGCTTTACCATGTACTACTTGACTTCAAAATGCCTTGTGATATCAGGATTCACAATAGCCTGAGTCAGATTAGCAAGATTGGGCCTTGAGACTTCTATCACCGCACGCTCTTCATTACCTTCCATCTCTATTGGCTGTGGTTGAACTGGGATGTCCAACTCTCCTTCTATTCTAGTTTAGGCTTTGACTTTCTTCCTCACTATGTGAAGTGTTTGTTCAATTTCAATATCAAGAGGAAGGAGGTTGTTTGCGCTTCTACTCCTCCGCATTCAAGAGAAGGCCTGCGTTAACATAAACAAGGTAAATGAAAATTAGAGCTTGAACAAATAACTAATAAAAGCTTAACTCAGTCAAGTAGCTAATTTCTAATTTCTCGGCAACGGCGCCAAAAACTTGTTGCTTTCAAAAACACTCACGCAAGTATATGTGGTCGTTAAGTAATAGAGTAGTGAGTAGAGTATCGTTCCCACGAAGACTTATGATTAATTTTTGACTGATTCAAACTCAATTAACTTATCGATTCAAAAGATTTCTCACAAAATATATAAGTGACTAATTTACTCCCTAAAACTATCAAGCAATGAATTAACTAGAAATCAACCAAAACAATTAAGCAATTTCGGATAACAATCAGTAGCAGAGGATATTCTAGGGACATAGGTTAGCTAACAATTGTGTTGCGTTCTTGGCTTAAAATGACTAATTGATTTATCTGGAATGTTTATTGACATGGTTGATATTGCTCATAAGAATTTGTCGAGTTCTTACTCGCCTATTCAAGCTAACTTAATGCCTATATGTCTATGGAATTAAGATTAACAAGAATGCGTTTATACTTCCTGTATTTCAACCAAGCAAGACAATTGTTTACCTTGAAAATGGTAATTATAATTAGATTTGATTTTGTGGTTCTAAAAATACGCGATCTGTTTTCATGCTAGTTGTTTAGGCAATAGATGCTAAGTAAGAGATTAGAAAATGAATAAGAGCTTGAGAACAAGGTGGTAACCAAACCAATTGGCTGATAATCGGGGCCTCGAGCATGCCTTTTCGGGGCCTCGAGGTCGAATCCGATGTTCTGCCAGAGGCAGTCGATGGGCGAATAATAGCTATGATAAAATCAGTGGCGGCTCTTTATGGCAAATAATAAGCAATAAATGAATAACAATAAATGGAACACAATAAATTTAAGTAATAGATGAAGCAATAAGAGCAAGACAAGATGATAAGTTAGAGAGCAGAGAGAATGTCCTTGTATTGAATATTGAGTATCCGATCTGCTTACAAAGTGACAAGGATCCCCCTTATATATAAGGGGGAATCCAAATATAGTACAAAATGCATTTATTACAAAGATATGCGATTGATACAGCTAATTAATGCTAGGATACGGGTCTGAACCTGCCGACTAGGCGTTGTCAGCCCTAGTCTAGTGCCTTGGGAACTTCCCATTTTTTTTCATAGTTGTCGACCTGTATTGTCCCGAGCCCCTCAGGTGTAAATCTCGATCGTAGCCTCGAGCCTTTGACTGACGTGCTTACGAAGCGTCATAATGGCCGAAAATTGGACCCTCCAATTTTACCGCATACAGACAGTCCCCGCATTTTTTAGATAAAAATGATAAGAAACGGCTCTAACACCAATCTCGTCGAGCCTCTTGTGATGACGTCACGTATATGACATCAACTTTTGCGATAACTAAGATGTTCCATCGGTGCATCTTTTCCAGGAACACATATTCCACTGTCAGTTCATTTTTTAAAAGTAATAACGCTGCCGCCGATCCGTCTCCCAAAAATATTGATTGCGCCTGTCGATACGTTTCTCAAAAAAGGCATTGATTGTCGTCGGTTATGCTGCCATATTTCTATAAATGGGGGCCTTCTTGAACCCAAACTTCATTCAATTGCTCTTCTACTCCTTTCTTACTTTCATCCTCATCCAACCTAGTTTCCTATGTTTGAAAACCATAGCCATAAGTTCATACGGCAATGTTTTCATCAGTTATGCCATGCCTCTTTCTTGGAGCTATCTCCCTCTGAACGGGATCGCACTAACTTGTTGTTGCTACTGCTGTCGTCGTTGGCTCGAGATAATGGAATAGGGGTACCGATTTCTTCCCACTCAAGAAGATATTCGAACTCTACACCGCTGCTCAGGAGGGTGTTCAGACTTTACTCCGCTGCTCACCTCCCTACTCCGGCCTGGTGTGGCATTTCATCCCTTTTGCTTTCCGTGGGGTGAAGTGGCACTACCGGCCACTAAACTACACGGCACAATGTTCCAAGAAGTGGACTCAAAGTAGCCGTGCAGGTAAGGCCTACGCCGGCCAAGTCTTCCACCATGCTGTAATTTTCTCTACCTGGTAAAAGCTTTTACTCTTTGGCGGGCTATGGCTTTTTCTTCATCTTTTTCTACTTCTTCTGCATCATTTTCCTCTTCTTCATCTTCTCCCTTGGAGATGCCATTTTGGAAGACCGTGATGAAGCCCCCAAGGAGATGATGCTCGAAGACACTACTGCCGAGGATGCACCCCCGAGGATAGATTAAACTGTTGGCTTTCATTGTATGTATTTTCTTTTGCTTCTTTGTTTCTATGTAAGGACCCTTTGTGGGCTTTGTAATCATGTGTAAGGACCCCTCGTGGGCTTTTGTAATCGTCGTTTATTAATGAAAAAGGTGTTTCTTCAATTTATCTTAGATTTATGCTTTATTTCCCTTTATCTGCACTCGTGAAGAATCAGAATGCGTGATTCTACCGATCGGTACGAACACTGAGCCCGTGTGTAAGTATTTCTCTGGCTCTTGACTGATTAACCTGATTCCCTCTGGACCCTTTTGCCATTCCTTTGACCGAACCCGGGTTGGATTGTTAAACTCGGGTCGTTGGGACCCCAGACTTCGAGTTTAACGAATAGGGACTCGAACATTCGAAACATAGCTTTTCAGACCCCGTAGTAGTCCTCGAGGGCGGATTTGCTCGGATGTCTGAGAATAAAGGCAGCATGTAGGCTTTCGATAATGATTCCTGAGTGAGAGTTCGCTCAAACTCGGGCGACTTGGAAACTTGTTTTGAACTTAGAGGGAATATAGCCTCGAGGCATTGCAGATAGACCCCGGATGAGGGTACGACTGGGCTTGAATATCCCCTAGGTTAAAGTAACCTTGAAAAAGTTTAACTTGATCCGAAGGGGAATTTGAGCAATTCGCACTTGCGATAGCAAAAATTCTCGAGGTACGGTACCACCTTGAGGTCAATCCCATATGAGTAGGTTTTTAGAGCTTATCTTCTTCTTGGCAGAGGTCCTCGAGATTGGGTACCATCTCGAGGCTTACAACGATATAAATGGCTCCTTAGAGCATATCTTCCTTGTGACGGAAGTCATCGAGATCGGGTACCATCTTGAGGCTTGTAATGATGTCAATGGCTTTTTGGAGCCTATCTTTTTTTTTTGACAGAAGTCCTCGAGATTGGGTACCATCTCGAGGCTTGTAATGATGCCAATGGCTTTCTGGAGCCTATCTTCTTTTTGATAGAAATCCTCGAGATGGGGTACCATCTCGAGGCTTGTAATGATGTTAATGGCTTTCTGGATCCTATCTTCTTTTTGATAGAAGTCCTCGAGATCGGGTACCATCTCGAGGCTTGTAATGATGTCAATGGCTTTCTGGAGCCTATCTTCTTTTTGATAGAAGTCCTCGAGATCGGGTACCATCTCGAGGCTTGTAATGATGTCAATGGCTTTCTGGAGCCTATCTTCTTTTTGATAGAAGTCCTCGAGATCCGGTACCATCTCGAGGCTTGTAATGATATGGGGTTTTTGATCACTGAAATATCGTACGAAAACGTTAATTTCATGATGTGGCTATGAAGCGACCAAGGCAGTTCCGTTGGTACATCTTCCCAAAGCGAGAAATGGCTTAGTCAGCATCTTTAATTGGCCTTTGAGGCAGGCGGATAGTCGGCGCTTTCTCCACATATAGCGTTGTATTCCTTCTTTTGAGGATTCCGCTATTCCGTGTAGTCATCCTCCTCTATAGAGCTTTCCTTTCCTATGTTAGGACCTTCACCATTTCAACTTTGAAGACCTTGCTCAGATTTTCTAGTTTTACCACTGTTATGGCTGCCACACCAAGGTCCGCTCTGCGAGGAGAGGGGAGTTCCGCTCTTGAAGGCTTTTTGAACCAAAATGCTTGGGTTCATTGGGAGTATGTCTCGAAGTTTATTTCATTAGTAGGAGAGGGGCGCCTTGAGTCAGTGAGGAAATACTATGGATGGGGGGAAAAGGTAGTTGCTACGGGTACTTTCCCCGGGAGAGAACATCACGGATCACGCTGAGCGTTTTTTGAACGTATACACGTACCCCTTCACGCAAGGCCCTCCTGATAGGGTTGTGCTTGACTTCTGTCGAATGTACCAGGTTACCTTGGCGCAGGTTCACCCATCATTTTGGAGGATAGTGCGGATGATTAGGTTCTTTGCGAATGAGGCAGGTCTCGAATTCACTCTTAGTCATCTCATCAGGATGTATCGCTCTTTTCACCATCGGGGTCTGCTGACCCTACGATGCCGATCCGCCACGCCTTTCATTATTGATGATGGAGAAAACGAGGATAGGGGATGGATGAGCCGATTAGTCTGAGTACGAACTATCGATTTTATCCCTATGGAGTTTCTGCCATTCCCCGAGGAATGGAATTTTACGCGTAAGTGATATACTTGTGCCTTCGTAGTTTTGCTTATGGCGCAGGCAGGTTATGTAAATGCGCCTTCTTTTCCCTTTCTGCAGCAATTTCATGGATGCTGTGCGAGGTCCCCGACCTGACAGACTAGGCTCGGGAGCTGGCGACTCGCTCGACTTATAATGAGCGTAAGTGGCGGGTTTTGTCTAAGGGCAGATGGGAGGCCAAACACCACGGTACACACTGTATGATTTGCTCCTTTTTTTGAAGGGAACTTTATTTTTACGCGTACTAACCCCATCACCGTAGGCATCGGGGAATCCTTTGATACTATGCTTTATGGGCTATGGAGCCACAATAATAAGCAAAAAGGGCTTTCACAGGGTGACGGTGCTTACATCAAGACGAGTCCAGGCTGAGGGCTCGACGAGGATGTGTCTTCCCCCATCGAAGGTACTTCGAGGGATGTTCGAAACTAGGGGCCGCATATGCTGAGCAATTGCGCCCCCACCGGGTGCGGTTCTTCTGGGGTAGACGGAGCCGGACTAGTAGAAGTGCGCTCAAACTTTCGAGGAAGCTCAGCGGCTCTATTCTGAGGTGAGTTTTTGGCCGTCCATGTTGATGTTATAGTTTTGTCATTTTTACTCTCTTGTTGAGTTTCTCTTTCATAGGCTTTTGACAAGCTCATGTCCGAGCCGCTTCATCGCGAGGCCATGCTGCGAAATGCCATGGATGGGGAGAAGTCCCTCAGGCTTCTTTGTGATGAGAGAGAAGACGAGTTGGCGCGCTAGCGGTGCAAGGCGAGTCGAAGCCTGAACTATGAAACCTACGTTAAGGAACAGGTACTTCTTGCTCTAGATGGGGCGCATGTTCCCTTTTCTATTCCTAAGGCTGAAGTTTAGTTTATTTTAGCTGCAGAAGAATACGGGAGACCTAGAACGTCTTAGGAGTGATGTTGGTCAAGCCAAACGTGAGCGCGATGAGTTAAAGGCTCGGGCGGACGCTCATACTATAGCGGAGAAAGGTGCTTTGCCTAAAGCTTCCGCCCTTGAGGTTTAACTTCGCTTAGATCGTGAGAATAGCTTGGGCCGAACGGATATGGTTACAAAGCTCGAGTCTAAGGTTTTGAAGATAAAGGCCGAAGTTGTGGATGCCTGGGCCGAAGCCGTAATGAGCCGAACTAAGGCTGACAAGAAAGTGGCGGTCTATTTGAAGGACGCTGCTGATGCTCGAGTTGAGCTGAGAAGGGATCTCAAATGCGAGAGCAGAAGCTTGGAGTATGCACGATACAAATCTCGAAGGGAAACCCTCGAGGAGATCCATGCTAGGGGTTTTGACCTCTCGGAAGAGGTGAAACAGGCAAAGGAGGATGAACATGACGCTAGGTCCCTTCTGTCTGATGCCGAGGATGGCGAGAAAGCGGCCGACAAGCCATAGTCCCCGAGGGGGACGTAGATTAAGCCTTTCCTTTTCTGATGTTGTATATAGTGCTTCAGAAGAACTTTGTAAATGAAGTTTGTATTCCCTCGCATACATGTATAAAAGGAAGCCTCATATGTTTTATTTTTCACGCATTTCCTTTTGCCTTGATATTTGTCAGTTGTTAGCCGGATGAATTGGTCTTCGGCTTAAGAGGAATCCTTAGATTCATAGTATGGCCCTGGGGCTCATTAGGCTGGCCCGTAAGCTCTTACGCGCTTTGATCGGCACGGCCTTTTAATATTAGCTAGCATTTGAGCTCTTATGCTTTTGCCCTTAAGCATATTTAGTTAACTGTTTTGGGCTCAGTCTCTGATTCGGGTTTCGACTCGATCTCATTTGACCCTCAAGTTATTGAGTTTAAAGCCGGCCCTTAGGCTCTTACGCGTTTTGGTCGGTACGACCTTTTATATGGGCTGGCGATAGTGGCTCTTACGCATTGGGTCGGTACGACCTCTAGTAGGCTTTATTTTTCCCTCATTAAGGACTTTTGAAGTTGTGTTTTCCTGACTCTTCGACGGTTTGATAAAAACCTCGATTGTGAGACGTTATATGGTGATGATCGAGCACTTCGGGAGGTTTGGGTCGGTGGCTGAGTATCTCGGAGCCTATAGTTTGGAGTTGACATGGTCGAAGCACTTTTTCCTGATGTCGAGTGTAGCCTATTTAACCGGTTCTTTTCGAAGTTTTTTTCGATGTAATTTGAAGGCCTGTGATTTTATAGCGACGGTCAGGCGTACCCGTGTCGCGTTAGTTTGGCTGGTACAGCCCTGTGAATGTAGTCATTGTGTTTGGCCGGAGCCTTTCACTTCCCGAGTGAAGTAGTTTCGGTCTATATCGAGGGTAGGCCTTTTTAGGGGTCTTACAAGTTCGATATGTAGCCTTAACTTTAAGATCAGGATTATGCCTTTTGTAAGGGCTTAAAAATTTCTGCATGCCTTTGAGGTCTTACAGATTTGGTCAATTGGTACAAGTGTGGTTCATGCCTTGCTTGAGGTCTTACAGTTTTTATCACTTGGTACAAGTATGGTTCATACCTTGCTTGAGGTCTTACAGATATTGTTATTTCCTTACATAGATCTTATGAGACCGAGGCTGCCTGCGTGTGGTCTTATGGCCTCGGGTTATGATAAGCCGATGAGGGTGGCGATTGGCAACAGTCCCCGAGTCATCGACAGTTTCTTGGCTCGGGAGCCATTACTTGTAAACTCGGTATTGCCTCATTGAGGGCTTACAATTTCGGAGCTTTTGACCCGAAGGTCATGTGGTCTTGATTTTTTGACGTTAGTCCCCGAGTGTTCGGGACGTTTTTGGCTCTAGGGCTATTTCGTGATCTTAATGTTGCCTCATTGAGGAATTACGAGTTTGAAGCTCCGACCCGGGGGTCATACGGCTTCGAGTTTTGATAAGTCGATGGGGGAGGCTATTGGCGGCAGTCCCCGAGTCATCGAAGATTCCCTGGCTCGGGAGCCATTTCTTTTAAACTTGGAGTTGCCTCACAGAGGGCTTATGAGTTTGGAATTTCCGACCCAGAGGTCATGTGGCTTTGAATTGTTGACGCCAGTCCTCGAGTGTTCGGGACGTCATATGGCTTTCAATTGTTGACGCTAGTCCCCAAGTGTTCGGGACGTCGTGTGGCTTTTAATTGTTGACGCCAATCCCCGAGTGTTCGGGGCATTTTTGGCTCTGGAGCAATTTTTTGCAAAATAGCGGACTCTTTTGAAACGCGAAATGCTTTGATGGAATTTATTCTTCGATTACAAGGTACAAGTAAACATGTTTTCGCTGTTAGGGGCTCGATTATTCTCTACCGCACGGTTCGTTCGACCATTTGGCCCAGTACATTATTTTCCTATCGAGACCCTGTTCCGCATATCTTGGCTTCTCCGAGGAGGTGATCTTCCGGGGGGATGCCCCCCAGTATTCGGGGTTGACTGAAGAGAAGCCTTGAATACTTGTTGAGTCTTCCTTAGGTAGCATATAGATGTTGCCTCGTTAAAAACCTTGCCGGTAAAACCCTTTTTGGGATAAAAACCCGATCGAAGGAAAAGAGTGCAACGCGTGCTTTTGAAACCTAAGGCCTTCGAGTTGGAAAGCGCTTCAGTTGTTTTGATCGGATACCTGCACTTAGGTTAGTATAAGATGTAATCGACAAAGGGAGGTGATCATACCTTAGTGTTGACGGCGCTTCGGCCCCAGATATGTTTTGATCACTTGTTACGAGAATGTGTTACGGTCCTTTGCTTTGTTCGGTCGGACTTAGCCGAGGATGGTACTGCTCTCATACAGTGTATCCACGGCCTCTCGAGTAAGGCATTGTATCTCATGTCTCCTTCGATGACATGGAATTTGGCATATTGAGTTGTACCGACCACGTTGACCGGGAGGGTGATTTCCCCTTTCGTTGTTTCGTTCGCCATGTTGAACACGTTGAGGACTGGCGAGGTGGGTATGATTTGGTCGAGCAGTCCGAGCTGCTCTACCACCCTCGACCTAATAATATTGGCCAAGCTACCTGGATCCACAAGTACACGTTTAATTTGAAATGTATTTAAAAGGAAAGATATTACCAGTGCATCGTTGTGAGGCTGAGACAAGGTCTCGATGTCCTCGTCACTGAATGTGAGTACGTCCTCGGGTATGTAACCTCGAGTTCGCTTTTCTCTGGTGATGGATATTTTTGTTCTTCTGATCATGGGTTCTTATGGAGCATCGATGCCTCCCAAGATCATGTGGATGACATGTTGCGGCTCATTTGTTTCGTTCTTCTTGGTTGCCTCTCTTTCCCGAAACTGATTTTTGGCCCAATCGCTGAGGAATTCTCGAAGGTAACCCTTGCTGAGTAGTCAGGCTACTTCTTCTCGAAGTTGCCGACAATCTTCGGTCCTATGACCGTGCGTGTTGTGAAATTCGCACACTATGTTATGGTTCCTTTGCGAAGGGTCTGATTGTACAGGCGTTGGCCACCTGGTGTCTCTGATTTTACTGATGGCGAATACGATGTCTGAAACATCAACGTTGAAGTTGTATTCCGACAAGCGGGGCGCATCCGTCGGCCCTATGTGCCTGTTGAATCCAGTTCTACTAACAAGTCCCCGAGGATTCTGGCCTCGGTCCGTCCTCCGGTCATTGCGGGGTATGTTGCGCCTTGGGGCGTTTCTTCTATCTTCAGTGTATAGTTAGTATCTTTCTTTATTCAGCTTTGACTCCTCTGCTGGAAGCCTGTTAGGATATACCGAGCCCGAGGGGGCTCTTAGTTGGTCGTCTTTGACCCTGATCTTTGATTGGTATCGATTGTGGACGTCCGACCAAGTCAAAGCGGGATATTCGATTAAGTTCTGTTTCAGCTGCTTCGAAGCTACCGAGCTTCGCTCGTTCAAACCTTGAAAGAATGCTTGTACCACCCAGTCGTCGGAGACCGGTGGTAGTTCCATTTGTTCCATTTTAAAGCGTGATACGAACTCTCGCAGCATCTCGTTCTCCCTTTGCTTGATTTTGAAAACATCGGATTTCCTGGTAGCTACTTTGATGGCAACAGCATGTGCCTTTATGAAAGAATCTGCCAGCATGGCAAGTGAATCTATTGAGTTTGGGGCCAGGTTGTGATACCACATCATCGCCCCTTTCGAAAGCGTCTCTCCGAACTTTTTCAGTAGGACGGACTCGATCTCCTCGTCCCTCAGGTCGTTGCCTTTCACCGCGCAAGTGTAAGCAGTGACGTGCTCGTTAGGGTCTGAGGTTCAGTTGTATTTCGGAAGGTCGGGCATCCTGAACTTTTTTGGAATGGGTTTTGGAGCAGCTTTCTGTGGAAATGGCTTTTGTACGAACTTCTTCAAGTCTACACCCTTCAGGATCGGGGGTGCGCCCAGGATTTGAGCGACCCTAGAGTTGTAGGTCTCTTCCTTCTTGTTGTTGGCTTTTATCTTCTTCTCGCCCGACTCGACCCTCCTTGTGAGGTCCTCGAGCATTTTTATGATGGCGGGGTCGGCAGCCGGCCCATTGTTGCTTGATCTTTCTGGTACCTGCTCGGCTCGGGGAGCCATTTCCCGAGCTACCGTGTTGGGAGTCTTTTGGTGGATTTGCAACTGAGCAATCGCCAGCTATTTGCTTGCAACATTTCGAAGATGACATGAAGGCTAACCCCATGTTCCTCCTGAGCCGGGGTTTTCTGAGCTTCTTGTTGATCTTCTTGGTGTATGCTCCTGTTGGTGTGAGAGCTTATTTCGACGTGTTGAGCGTTGCGCGATACCACATCCACGGGAATTAGTTTTGGTGCATTCTCAGGGTTACGTGGTGGTACACCAACACTTGGGACGTCAACACAGTTTTCTCCATGGCCTTCAAGATTGATGTTTTCACGTGTGTTTACTGAGTTAGACATTTTGACCTGAAATCAAAGATCTTGGACAAGAAAAAGTGTGAAAGATAACTTGCGTTGTGTAGCAAACCAGCAAGAAAATAATCACTATTATTTTTAGCCCCATGGTGGGCGCCAAACTGTTCACCATGAAAATGGTAATTACAATTATATTTGATTTTGTGGTTCTAAAAATACGCGATCTATTTTTATGCTAGTAGTTTAGGCAATAGATGTTAAGTAACAGATTAGAAAATGAGATAAGAGCTTGAGAACAAGGTGATAACCGAACCAATTGGCTGATAATCGGGGCCTCGAGGTTGCCTATTCGGGGCCTCGAGGTCGAATCTTATGTTCTGCCGGGGGCAGTCGATTGGCGAATAACAGCTATGATAAAATCAATGGCGGCTCTTTATGGCCAATAATAAGCAATAAATGAAGAACAATAAATGGAACACAATAAATGTAAGTAATAGATGAAGCAATAAGAGCAAGACAAGATGTTAAGTTAGAGAGAAGAGAGAATGTCCTTGTATTGAAGTATCCGATCCGCTTACAAAGTGACAAGGATCCCCCTTATATATCAGGGGGAATCCCAATATAGTACAAAATGCATTTACACAAAGATATGCGATTGATACAGCTAATTAATGCTAGGATACGGGTCTGAACCTGCCTACTAGGCATTGTCAGCCCTAGTCTAGGGCCTCGGGAACTTCCTATTTTTTCTTCATAGCTGTCGACCTGTATTGTCCCGAGCCCCTTGGGTGTAAATCTCGACCGTGGCCTCGAGCCTTTGACTGACGTGCTTACGAAGCGTCGTAATGGCCGAAAATTGGACCATCCGATTTTACCGCATACAACAATTTGGTATATCTCTATCCTGTTTGCAAATCCGTTCCCCAATGCCGGGTTCAAGAACTTGCCTATTTAATTCTATATGCAATCTAGAATTCCTATGCTCGAGTTCAACTCTAGATTCGTAGATAGTATTTCACTGTTAGCTACTTAGCAAAATGATTAAAAACAGAATTAAACAAACAAGCCAATATAATAAACTCAAACTCGTCCATTTTGAACATCAAATGTCAATAATCATGTAGCCCCCATGAACCCATAATAATAGGGTTATTAGCCACGCGTGCTCATGGTAATAATCTCACCTAATTCCCAAGAATGCATAAAAATCAATAAAAGAAGGAAAAAGTAAGAACTCAAGACGAATTTCGTGGTTTCCAAGCTTTGACGTGGCTTTTTCTCGCTTCCCAAAATGTTAAATGACCTAAAAGAGGCGTATTTGGCTTATATATTGCGTACAAAAGTTGTGGGCCAAAGTTCTCCTACTCCTAATCCGACTCAGCTTCCGGGATTGATGTTGGGCTAGATGCTTCGCATCTACCCCGTCCTCCACTTCTTCAGCTTCACATGCTAGGGTGGATGCTTCGCATACACCCTTTGTTCCTCCATTTCAGTTGTGCCCAGGTGCGGATGCTATGGCCCGACTTCACTGCCAAGGTTACACAATATATGATTTTTTTCCAGGTTGGATGCGACGCACCCAAGCTCTCCTCCTCTAGCTAGAGCACCGTTTCTTCATATTTTTGCACTCCAAACACCCTAAATCATCACGCACAACTCAATTAGTCATAAAACCAATAATTAAACCATGTTCGGCATTTTAAAGATCAAATAGAATCAAAAAGCAGTTAAAACATGAGTGAAGTAATATTATAACATATAGAAATATGCCCAACATCACCTATTGTGATTCATTGAAGCCCAGCAGCAAAACAGTAGCTTCACCATTTCTGATCCTAAGGCTTTTTGATTACTTACTTTGGCCTATATACCTCCTAATATAATGCTTTAAGTGTCCATACAAGTGTTTAACATGTTTACCCCTTTTGTAGGTACTTTGAGCTTAAAAATGGCCTCGGCATCAAATGAAAATGTTCAAGAATATGTCGAACAAGTTGCCGAAGAGGATTACTTTGATCGGGACATGTTCACATCATTAGGATGTTCCCACCGATGCGACAAATAGCTGTATAGAAATATGATTAAGAAAAAAGGCATTCTCTTGACCGACCTTGAAGGTCAATGGCTCGAGTTCCATGGAAGATTAGTATCGGGTGGATGGATTTGCTTTGCAGAAGAACCAAGAAAAGCAAATCATGAAGTGATAAGAGAATTTTATGCAAATGTTGTGGATACCGACTTCAAGAATGATTTGGTTATTAGTGTTAGGTGCAAGCAAGTACGCTTTGATCCAGACCTGATAAATGTGTATTACAATCTTCCCAATGCTGACAACCAGGTGTACAGGGATAGAGCTAAAGACCTTGGCACACAGTGGTGTGTGGACCATTTGCACGGTGGAAAGATGCCGAACTGGATAAGAAATCACTCAAGGATCGAGTCTTCTAGGTTTACGGGCGAGGCCAAGGATAGGCTCTCCATTATTTGTGCTCAAGTCATGCATTCACATAAGGAGATAGAGGTTACACTTGAGAAGGCAAGGGTGATTTGCGCGATAATAGATGGAACACAAGTTAATTTGGGATAGCTTATTGTTGATGAGATAGTAGAGGTTGTTGCGGAGAGGACTAAGAATTTATTCTTCCCATCCCTAATCACTCATTTATGCTACGAGCGAGGGTGGAGAAGAGGCCTACAGAGAAGGAAAAGAACCCAGAGAAGCTCATTCATCCATTGCTGAGAAAGGGAGCAGGGAATTCACAGAAGAAAAGAAAGATTGATGTAGCATCTCCCTCATTTGGTTAGTTTCCCGACACCATCACTAAGATGCTCAATTCTCCCGCAGATGCCACAGGAACTAGTACTGCTATTGTACCACTTGAGCAGGGACCTCTCATACTCAGGTATATCTCTCGCCAGGCCTATGGCATTGAGACACAGGTCCGCCAGCTTGTAGCTGGTCTCCCTTCTAGACTGTCTAGAGAGAGCACATCTGCAGGTCCAGCTGGCCAAGGAAAGGTTCCAACTTTGTCAGATCTTGCTAAGGAGCAGCAAGCCATTAAAGCCAAACTGGGTAAGATTGAGCGGAGGCAGCTGAAGCAGAGAGAACATGAAGAAGAAATCAAGTTCTTGACAAATATGATGAGCACATTGAGAAAATTTTGTGGATTAGATGACGGCGACGAGGATGACTTGGAGCTCACATTTCCCAGTACCTACAGCTCGGAGTAATGCAGTTTCAGGGAGCACCCCTTTCATTTTTTCTTGTTTTGTTTAGTTGCATTGAGAACAATACAACACTTTAGGTTGGGGGTGGCTCATTTATATATGATGGATGTATGAGGAGCATGAATATTTTTTGTGAACTTGTATAGATTGGTTGACATTTGTAATTTAATTCTAGCATGTAGCATTAGTTTCTTATTTTCTTATTTTGTTACTTTTATTTACTTGTAGTAGTATTAATCAAAATCCTTGATTTTTCTTTTTGTCGAACCGGGTGACTTTTCCCTATGATGGATGGCATGACTACTTTCTTAAGGGATTAGTCTTGTCTAGTTTTTTATTTTTTATTTTTAGGTAAATATTTTTTCGTTAGTATAGTAGGTAGTAGCGAATAAATTGGTTATTGGGTGTGATTTTTTTGTCCATAAACCAACGTGTGGCTTGTTTTGTACCAATATTATTTAAATAGTGGGATATGAAGTCTTGCTCTTTAAAATGAAAAATTATTGAAGTTACAATCCTTGTTGTGACTTTTAGGTTCTATTTTTGGATCTTTGATTCATTAAATAGCCTTTTAGGCTATATGTGATTTTCATTGGGTTCATGATTTAAATTGGATTTTGGATTTATATGTCACTCGAGTTCGCATGTGCCATGTGAGGTGAGATTTATTGTGAGTTCTTTTGCATTATTTATAGTCTAGAACTTGCCCAGAATGTGCTTCAAGGCGATATCCTAGACTAACTTGGTATAAAAATGATGTTAGGCATTCCTTGGACCATTATTGTGCCTTAAATTTCCTACCCTTGCATATTTTCCCTAGTCAACCCCTTTTGAGCCTTTAATCTTTTTCTTTGGAAATCATGTAACAAGCTTTAACCCTTCATTCTTATTGATCTATCTTTTGGCACCCTACCTCCCAAAGTACTTTGAAAGTGTAAACATAGGCCAAAAGCCTAACTTTGGAGGTGAAGGTTGGAAAAGTTGTGATGTGAAAGTTACTTAAAAGGTGAAAAGTAAAAAAAAAAAAGGAGTAAGAAAGACAAAAAAAGAGGAAAGAAAAATAAGGAGTTGTGAATAAAGGGAAGATTAGGCGTGGAATGAAAAGTGAAGAAAGGATGGAAAAAGTTTTTGAAGAAAGTGTGCTTTAATTGTTGCAATTGTAGTGCTTAGGGAGGTTTTGAGTCACTCTTATCCGAATTGTGCCCTACCTTAACCAAAAATCTACATTAAAATCCTTCAATTCCTACTTGATTTTGAATCAAGTGTGTGTTTATTAGTGGATAAATACATGAAGGACAAGCCTATGATACTACTTATGTGCATTTAAAAATCTTTGGGAGAGAGAGAGTTAATTCTTTCCATACGATATCCCATTTGTGTTTAAATTACAATTTTTAAGTTGGGATTCTCTCTTAAGTGTGAGGGCACATGAAATTTTAGGTTGTGAACTTAATCCAATCGCTAATTGGGAGGAATGGAGAAAAGAAAATTGTGGTGATAATGAGGCAAATTTTTAACCTTTAGTGTCATGACTTGGTTGCTGCTTTGATTAATGTAGTGTTTGAGCACTTGAATTGAAATGAGAAGTTTTTGGCAATTCATATGCTTTGGATTAATTGTTGGTACCGGCCGAAGTCACTAGATTGTACTTAATTTTAATCTATTGACCTAGAATGATGTTTGGTATGCCATTGAGCTTAATTGATGATTTTATTGAAGGATGTTTTTAGCGTTTGAATTGCTTGAGGACAAGCAATAATTTATGTTTGGGGGTTTAATAAGTCGGTATTTTACCAACTTATCTCTTCTTGGTACTTAGGCTTTTCTATGATTTTGTTGAGAAACTGAGGCATTTGTTGAAGTTTATTAGCATATTTCATGTATCAAGTGATTTAGAGAAGATACGAAAGAAACCAAGTCAAACTGAGTTAAATTGAAGAAAAATGACTTCTGGCAGATAATGCTCTCCTCGATCACGAAAATTGACATGCGATCGAAGAAGGCTAGGAAACTATACATCACGAACGCAAGGCAAATTTTGCGAACACGAAGAAGAAGCTGGTCAGCTGCTCTCAGGTGCCCTGCGCGAACGTGTGTTCTGGTCTGCGATTGTAATGCTTTGCCGCATTACTCTTCACGATCGTAGGCCTGTTTTTGCGAACGCGATTCATAAATCTGGGCAGAAATCTAGGCCGTTTTGGTATTTCACATTTTTGACCCCAAGACCATTTTAATACACAACCTAGCTCATTTGTAAAATATCTTTGGCTGAATTTTTAGTCTCTTGACTAGAGAAGATAAGTTTTGGAGCTAGGGTTCTTGCACACACACTTGGGTCTTGAAGATTTGAAGCTTTTGGTTTAGAATTTCTTACCCATTTATGTTCATTTCTTCATTTTCTTGCTTTGTATTGTATATCTAAGTGTGTAGTATTTTTTCCAACACTTGAAATGTTGTTTATGTGAATATTCATATTTAAAGTGTGGATTAAATCTCTTGTTCTGCTTATGTATTGAACGATTTTTATTATATTTCCAAGGGGATTAGCTAACCTTAGGACTCACACATTTACTTTGAATTAATTTCGGGAAAGTTAATTTGGGGTTGGAAAAGATTAATTAACAAGAACTTGAGGCTTTAACTCTCACTTTATTGACTCTACCTACGGGTAGGATTGAACTACTTGTATCCATATTCGGGTGTTCTTAATCTCTTAGTTATTTTAGTGAGAATTCAATTAGGAAGTCTTGTTAGTCTCTAGAAGTAGCTAATATAGAATTATTACCCGAGGCTAATTAACATAAACTCGCTCATATTTGTAATATCATGAAATGCATTGGATCGTTAGTTGAGTGTAATTTTCCTTATATCCATTCCTGTAGCCATTGATCATTTTACTTGCTTTCTAGGTTAGTTTACATTTTCGCAGTTAGTTATAAATATTTTCTCAAAACTTTTCTAAGTGTTCGACTTAGCATGATAAGTGATAATTTTCTTACACGCCTAATCACCTATGTATTGTTCTTTGTGGGATTCGACCCCGAAACATAGATGGGTAAATTATATTGTATACGACCGTGTCCATTTACTTTTTAGTAGTGGATTTGGACATCATCATAGCCCAGAGGGCTCGAGTGAGTTTCGGATAGGTTGCGGATGTTTTGAACTTTAAGGAAAATGTTGGTTTAGCTTCTGCTAGTTTTTTGTGTCATGTGCTTCCCGACCGCGAAGGTAAAATTGGGACTCGGGTGGATTTACTCATCGCGAACGCGAGGCTTTGGTCGCGAATTCGGAGTAGTGGGGGGTCTGCCCTTCGCGAATGCGACCACACCATCGCGAACGCATAGCATTAGAGAGGCGGGGGTTGGGAAATGGAACTTACTCTACCCGAACCCGAACCCAGGCTAGCGAATGCAAAGGCGATGTGGGATAAGCCTACGTGAATGCGTAGAGTATTTCGCGATCGCGTATGCTAGACGGGCAGTGCCCCTTCTCGAACGCATCAAGCTCGGGGGTGAATGGGTAAATAAGTTTTGGTCCGAATTTCAGGTTTTGACCAAGCGATCCGGGGTTGACTTTTCGGAGAAGTATCAAGATCTTAACTTTATGTATTTCAATAGATTTCCCTAGCATTATTTGATATTATTGAGTTGATTTTGGTTAGATTCGGTTGGTTTGGAGGCTGATTTTAGGGTAAAGGCCCCAGTAGCGCTTTGATTTGCTTGCGGAGCGAGGTAAGTGTTAGGTCTAACCTTAATTAGAGGGAATAGGGACCCTTGAGCTATGTCCTGTATGAATTTCATGTGTAGCGGCGTATATGTGACGTGACGAGTGTATATATGTCGTCAATTACTTGTTTCCATGTCTACCCGTATTTCAATAATTATATCATTCCATGTCTTGATTGTTACATGCCTTAATTGCTTCCTATGCCTTAACTTGCTACTTGTCATTATTCTCGCATTATAGATCTTAATTTCTTCCATGCATCCATGCTTAAATGATACTTGCCTTAATTGTCTTACTTGTATCCTTTATATGCTATATATTTGACTTGTCTTGTCGCTTTGTATTAATTGTAGCCTTTCATGATTTGGTATGAGACTCTTCTTGACTTGTAGCCTCCATATTCGTTAATCATAGAGATTCTTGTGATTCGAGTTGTTAAATTGATTGCACTTATTGATTTATTTATGGATCGGGTTACAGGCCGCAATAAGGGGAATAAGGGAGGATTTATATTGATATAGTGGGATCGGGTTGCGCGCCGCAACAGGTGAAATAATGGTGGATTGATATGGTGAAATAAGGGTGGATTGATATGGTGAAATAAGGGAGGATTATGATATTGACTCTGGTTATATGGTGGGATCGGGTTGTGCACCGCAATCTATAATTACTTATTATTATTATTGATATTTATATGGTGTAATAAGGGAGGATCGTATTGTACGGTGGGATTGGGTTGCACACCGCAACACTTTATGTGTTTTGTATTCCTCGTTGTATTCAATTGGCTTTAGTGCTTTTGTAAGAGAATCTGAGGGTTGGTATTCGTATATTTACTGATTATCGAGGATTGAGTTATTTTCATGAGTTAACTGCCTTATTTTTTCGAATGTTCCCTTCTTGTCATTTTTTTATACTGCATACAAGTTATTTTAGATGACCCGCCCATAAAACCCCGTAAAATTTCACCTAAAACCCGAGACTTTGCGACGCCAAGGTAGGATTATGTTTGATAATGGTAGAAATTCTTCGCGGTAAACTAGGTCGCAGCGGTACAGACTTTTTTGAGTTGAACAGTGCTTTTGGGAGTTGAAGAAATTTTTTTGCAGAATAAGGCATTTCTACGGTCCATTATGCGACCGCAGAACTACTCCGCGGATCGTAGATCCGCCGCGGAGTGAAAACGAAAAATGGCCTATTTTGGAGGTTATTTTGTGGTAAACTATGCGATCGTATAACCGTTTTGCGGGCCGCACTTCTATCGCATAATTGGCATGAAAAAATTTGGAGGCTGATTCTGCGGTCCACTTCGCGGTTGCAAAACTGGTCTGTGGACCGCAGACCTGACCGCAGGGTGAACCAGGGCAGCCCAATTTTTGGCATCAATTTTGCGGCCTATTTTACAGACCACATACCCATTCTCCGGTCCACTTTGCAACCATAGAGCTGTGTTTCAAGGGTCCATTTTCAGGTTTTATTACCCGATACCATTTTTATAAAACAACCTTAAGGTCATTTTAGAAGGTTCAAACTGATATTCTAGAGATAAGAAAGTGGTCTAGAGTGAGAAGAGGATTTCCTAAGCCATTTAATCGTCAATGTTTGCCCAAGTATTGAAGAATTCACAAGGATAAGTCACAAGGTCTTCATCCAAGAGGTAAGATTCTAGCCCTAGCCTTGAAATTCGAAATTTGGGTTGGGAATAGGTAATGGGGAAGAATGTATTGAGAATAAGAGTTGTTATTTATGCATGCATGTACTAATAAAGGTGGTAGGGAGGTTGTAGAGTATTTGTGGGTGGCCTATTGAAGCGGGGATTGATTGTGGGGTAAAGGAATCCTCCATAGGAGGACCATGAAAACTTAATGCACACCTAGTGCTTGATAAAATGCTCAAATAGGCTGAACCCCCGAGTATCTTCCTAATTATGGTTCAAATTTGTCATGTTTCTAATAGATTGAATTCGCTTGGATTTTCAGATCATTGTAGTAATTAAAGAAAGCTCAAGCAAGGTATGTTGGCTAAACTCCTTTTGTGGAATTGATTTCCACGATGTCTAAGTTATGATTATGAGTGGCTCAATTTCTTATCCTTATGTTCCCAGTCCTTCCTAATAGATTTGATTATTCTAAAATAAGTGTTAGGTTGAAAGATGTGTGTACTCAAACTGTGTTCCTAATGTTCCCATCATATCATGAATCCCTCCAAGAATGTAATCTAGTATGGCCAATGTACCAAAGGTGTTGTGACTTAAAAATCATATTTCAATTGCAAGTTAGTATGCCTAATTATGGAAGAGAAACTCAATGTGCTTAAGACTCTTGTTTTCTCATATGTGTACTTAATGTCTTGGTTGAAAATTCCATTATTGTTAATAATCCATGATGATGCTTGAAATTTATAGGGGTGAGTATGAAATATGAAATACGGCTGACGTGCCGAGAACAAAATTACACCTATGGCCACTAGTTCCAATGACATGGAAAGGCGTGTGTTAGATTATGAAATGAACTGTAAATCCTTTGTTTAATAAATATTTTCGGACTATCGTTTAGTCACCGAGGAAGGGTAGGTTGAAATAAGCCTAACCTCGATACTACACATGCCGATGTAGGAGTGGTTGAGGGGTAAAATTCCCGTGTTGATGTGATGAGATTGTTTCCCTTTATATAGGATGAGATTGATGTGTTGAGATATTTCCCCTTAAATGGGATGAGATTATTGCTAGCGAGATGTGATGTGATGTCGACCCACACGGCATTGTGGTGAGGCGACTTAGTCGATCAGGCTGAGATTGGAGGCCATGCCATGCACATTGTGGTTTTGTGATTGGATGCCTCAAGATGAGATGGCTTAGCCGATCGGGCTAAGATTGGACTCCGTGCTAAAAGCACAGTGGTGTATCGATACTAAAGATCTCCCAACTTAAAAATATTGAAACTTACTTGACTTTCTCCTAACTTGACACTTTAATATTGTTTAAGGCTCTCATTGGTTCCGTGTTTCCATTTATTTTCACTCATTGTCACATACTTGTACTATCCATATGTACTAACATCCCCTTTGTTGAGGGCGCTGCATCTTTAATGGTTGTAGGTGGTTCCACAGCAGGCGGTATTGATCAGTGAAAGCAGCACCATCTCCTTAACTGACTTGGTGAGCCCCACTTCAATTCGGGGTCTTGTATCTCTTGTATTCTATGTATATTAATTTGAGGTATAGCCGTAGCCTTATTGCTGGCACCATCATGCTACTGTTTGGTATCTATTAGAGGCTCTGTAGACGTAGTTTGGATTTTATCTTTGCTTTGGGAAAGTTAAACTAAAGGTGTTGTAATTCTATCACATGTTCCATTTCAAACTATGAAAGTGTATGTATTTTGGAGACTTATAAATGGCGTAACTACTGGTATTTAATTTGTTGTTGTTCACATGATCTTGTCAATCTAATTAATGAAAATACATCCCCTCTCTATTCATGGGTACGTTTGGGTAGAAAGTATTGCACAGACTTGCTTGGCCGAATTATCTCGGTTGAACGTTAGCCGCGCTCCCCGGGGTCGGGGCGTGACACCGCCTTAGCCTCGTCACAACTTCGTCGAGGTAAGGCTCGGCACTTATAGAGTACATGGGGTCGGGTACTCATACTACACTCTGCACTTCTTGTGCAGATTTTAGAGTCAGTCCCAATGGCGGTCAATAGATTGCTCGGGTTGATTATCAGTATGGAGACTTGAGGTACATCTGCTTGGCGTTCGCAACCTTCACGTCCCCTTCTACTTTATCCTAGCTGTGTAGTTTCTTTCAGATAGCTTTACATTCATTCAGACCTTTATCTGTATTATTCTAGTAGCTCGTGCTCTTGTGACACCTTATTCGGGGTTGTATTTAGATATTTCAGTTATTATGGCTTTCCACACTTTATTTCAGTTTTATCTCAGTTATTTCAATATTAACATTAGTTAAATTTAATTTGTTTAAAAATGGCTTAAAACTAATCTAACATTGGCTTGCTTTGCAAGTAAAATGTTAGGTGCCATCATGGTCCCGAGGGTGGGTATTTCGAGTTGTGACAAGTTGGTATCAGAGCACTAGGTTGCCTAGGTATCGCGAGTCACGAGCAAACTTAGTAGAGTCTGGAAGATCGGTATGGAGACGTCTATACTTATCTTCCAGAGGTTGTGGAGTTTAGGAAAAATATCACTTCTTTCTTACTATGCCGTGCGGTTTTATTCTATCATTGATGATTGAACCCTTCTATTCTTGTTCACTCGTAGATGGAGAAAACACGCACTCCATCTACCGTCGGATGGGAGCCGGAGCCCCTGGTGGCAGCTACGACGAGAGGCAAAAGTCGAGGTCGAGGTCGAGGTCGCGCCAGAGGCTAAGGCAGAGGTAGAGCTCAGCCTAGAGCTTGAGCAGCAGCACCTGGAGTGGAGCCCCGGGTAGATTTTGAGGAGGAGGTTCCAGCTTAGATAGTACCCGTCGAACCAGCTTAGGTCTCGGAGGGGTTCATAGCCACTCGAGATCTTCAAGATGCTCTAGTCTGTTTGGTGGGCCTTATGGAGAGTGTAGCCCAGACCGGCACATTCCCGGTGGCACCAGCTATCTCTCGGGATGGGGGAGGAGCAGAGACTTCCGCTAGTGACACCCCGGAGTAGGGCGCTAGTCACAGACTTGAGGATCTGCTACATGGACCTACCCATATGCTATGGGTGCGGATTGAGGGGTCATATTTAGAAAGAGAGTCGTTCGTACCACCAGGGTGCGGGCAGGGGCACATCACAGCCATCCAGTTCTGTAGATGCTACATCCTTAGCACCCTCTCCAGCTCGAGGCACTCCAGCATCCGCAAGGCGTGGTACATCTAGGGGTGGTGCACAGAGTTCGGCAGGACCCAGTCGTTTCTATGCTATGAGTGGTTGCCAGAGTGCAGAGGCTTCTTCAGATGTTGTCACATGTATATTGACTATCCAATCTCATGATGCGTATGCTCTTATTAATCCCGGTTCCACTTTGTCCTATGTCACTCCTTATGTTGCTATGGAATTTGGGATAGAACCGAAATAGCTTCATGAGTCATTCTCTGTATCGACTCCAGTTAGTGAGTCTATTATGGACGCACGGATTTATAGGGATTGTGTTGTCGCGGTGCGTGGTTGGGATGCCAGGACCGATCTCATTGAATTGGGATGGTTGATTTTGATGTAATAATGGGGATGGACTGGCATTATTCATGTTTTGACAAGCTTGATTGTCGAACTAGAACTATGAGGTTTGAATTTCCAAATAAGGCAGTGGTTGAATGGAAGGGGGATAATGTGGTGCCAAAGGGTAGGTTTATTTCTTACCTTAAGGCCACGAAAATTATTAACAGGGGGTGTATCTATCATTTGGTCAGGGTCACGACCACCGATGCTGAATCACCTACACCTGAGTATGTGCCTGTTGTGAATGAATATTCGAATGTCTTTACGGATTAGCTCCTTGGGATACCACCAGACAGGGAGATTGATTTTGGGATTGATGTGATGCTAGGAACGCAGCCTATATCTATTCCGCCTTATATAATGGCACCATAGAATTGAAGGAGCTAAAGGAACAATTGAAGGATTTGCTAGAAAAAGGTGTGTCGCCTTAGGGCGCACCGGTTCTTTTTGTAAGAAAGAAAGATGGGTCGCTATGGATGTGTATTGACTACTAACAGCTCTACAAAGTCACAATCAAAAATAAGTACCCACTACCAAGGATAGATAATTAGTTTGATCAATTACAGGGTGCTAGGTACTTCTCCAAAATTTATTTACAGTCCGGGTATCACCAATTGAGGATCAGGGAGCAGGATATCCCGAAAACAGCTTTCCAGACCCGGTATGGGCACTTTGAATTTTTTGTAATGTCTTTTGGGCTAACAAATGCCCTGGCTGCTTTCATGAATCTTAAGAACCGAGTTTTCAATCCTTTTCTTGAATCCTTTGTGATAGTGTTCATTGACGATATTCTGGTATATCCACGAAGACGAGAGGACCATGCAGCTCATCTAAGGGCAGTTCTGCAGACTCATCATCAACACCAGTTGTATGTGAAGTTTCAAAATGTGAATTTTGGTTTGACTCTATCACGTTCTTGGTTCATATCATCTCCAGGGAATGAATTAAGGTTGATTCAGGCTGTAAAGAATTGGCGTAGACCTACTACTCCAAGAGAGATTCGCAGTTTCTTGGGCTTAGCAGGGTATTACCGAATGTTTTTGGAGGGTTCTCTACTCTTACTCTCCGTTGACTAAATTGACGCTGAAAGCGGTTAAGTTCCAATGGTCCGATGCTTGTGAAAGGAGCTTCCTGGAGTTGAAATAAAAATTGACTTTGGCGCCGGTGTTGACCCTGCTATAGGGTACAGATGGGTTTGTGGTATATTGTGATGCTTCAAGGATCGGGCTTGGGTGTGTATTAATGCAACATGGCAAGGTTATAGCCTATGCTTCTAGGCAACTCAAGAATCATGAAAAGAACTATCCAACACATGACTTAGAACTTGCGGCGGTGATTTTTGCATTAAAGATTTGGCGTCATAATTTGTACGGGGTGCATGTGGATGTATTCATGGACCACAAGAGACTTCAATATATTTTCAAATAAAAAGGAGTTGAATTTGAGGTAGAGAAGATGGCTGGAATTACTCAAAGATTATGACATCTATATTCTATATTACCCGGGAAAAGCCAATGTTGTGGCGGATGCTCTTAACCGGAAATCTATGGGTTGTTTGGCTCACTTGGAGGCATGTCAAAGGCCATTGCCTAGGGAGGTTCATCGGTTGGCTAGCTTGGGAGTTCATCTTGTGGACTCTAGTGAAGGCGGGGGGTGATTGTGCAAAATAGGGCTGAATCATTGATTGTGGTGGAGGTCAATGAGAAGCAATACGACAATCCATTGTTGGTACAGTTGAAGGAGAGGATTCATAAACATAAGACCACAAATTTTTTTCTCAGCATGGATGATGGTACACTACGGTACCAAGGGCGACTATGTGTTCCGAAAATAGACGGTCTTCGGGAAAGAATCATGGTTGAAGCTCACACTTCTAGGTATTCCGTGTACCTAGGTACTACAAAGATGTATCACGATCTCATGGAAGTCTATTGGTGAAATGACACGAAGAGGAATGTAGTCGACTTTGTGGCAAAATGTCCAAATTGTCAGCAAGTGAAGGTCGAGCATCAAAGGCTCGGTAGGTTGGCACAGAACATAGAAATTGCAATGTGGAAATGGGAAATGATTAACATGGTGTAACGACCTGACCAGTTGTTTTGAGCTTTTGCACATCACTCGCCAGTTCTCGGGCATGACTAGCCCCGTGTCATGTACTATGACTTATGTAAATCGTCGGTTTTGGTTTTAAGGGTAATCGAAACGGATTTGGAAGAACAATTCTCAGTTTGAAGCTTAAAATTTGAAAGGTTGACCAAGTTTTGACTTGTTAGTAAGTGATCTCGGATTGAAATTTTTATGATTTGGTTAGCTCCGCTAGGTGATTTGGGACTTAGGAGCGTGATCAGAATGTGTTTTGGTGGTCCGGAGTAGATTCAGGCTTGAATTGGCAAAGTTGAAATTTTGGCATTTTCCGATTGATAGGTGCGATTTTGATATAGGGGTCAGAATGGAATTCCGGAAGTCGCAGTAGGTTCGTTGTGTCAAATGTGACGTGTGTGCAAAATTTCAGGTCATTCGGACGAGGTTTGGTAGATTTTTTATCAAAAGCGGAATTCGGAAGTTTTTGGAACCTTAGGCTTGAATCCGATGTGATTTGGTTGATTCGATGTTGTTTGAGGTGTTTTGAAGATTGGTATAAGTGTGGATAGTGGTCTATGACTTGTTTGTGCTTTTGGTTGAGGTCCCGGGGGCCTCGGGGTGATTTCGGATGGTTGAAGGAAGATTTTGAGTTGGGTTTGGAAGCTGAAGTTTTTCTATTGCTGTCATAACCGCACCTGCGGCTAGGGGACCGCAGGTGCGGACTCGCAGAAGCGGATATGGAGCCGGAGAAGTGGCCTCAGGCGAAGTGAGAGTAGGCACAAATGCGGGATGTCATCTGCACCTGCGGGCCCGCAGATGCGGAGCCTGGGTCGCAGGTGCGGAAATGGGACTTAAGTAAGTAACCGCAGAAGTGGTGCTTTGACTGCAGAAGCGGTAGCGCAAATGCGACCATTTAACCGAAGGTGCGGTTTTGCTGGGTCGGAATATAAATTTCACCCTTCGTGATTTTGAGAGGGTTTTCACCATATTTCATTCGGGAGAAAGCTTTGCAGAGCTTATTGAAGGGGGAATTCAAGAATGCTTCTTAGAGGTATGGTCCTTGGTCCCTAAACTCGTTTTCATGATGATTTTTAAGGTTGTAAGCTTGAATTATATGGGAAAATCGGTAGCAAATCGGAAGTTAGGGCTTGGAAATTAGAGACCTAAATCTAGGGATTTGAGGGGCCGTTTGTGGTCGGATTTTGATGTATTTGATATGTATGAGCTCGTGAGAGTGTAAGGATTCTAGTTTTGTGATTTGTATCGGATTCCGAGACATGAGCTCGGGGGTCGGGTTTGGTCAAATTCGGGATTCTTGATGTAAATTGGTTATTTTCGAGTGGGCTTTATTCCCTTAGCATATTTTGATGGTATAAATTTGTTTTGGATAGATTTGGAGCATCCGGAGGCCGATTCGAGAGGCAAAGGCATCGCGAGCTAGAGTTTGGACCGGATTGAGGTACGTAATGATTGTAAATACTGTCCTGAGGGTATGAAACCCCGGGTTTCACATCGTTGTGCTACCTTAAGGTGACACACACGCTAGATGACGAGCGTGGGGTCGTGCACCGTTAGGGATTGTGACTTGGTCCATCCCGTATGACTATTAAGTCATGTATTTTACTTGAAAACTATTCAATATTGTTATATTTTGGAAAACATTATTGTGTTTGGGGCTAAATGCCGTGTATGGGCCGTGTGCCGATTGTTTGGACTCTTAGGGCTTTTACAACTGTTTTTCCTCACTGTTTTGGTTTAATGCTTACACTCGGTCATGCTATGTTCTTACTGTTTTCATCACTTGGTTTTATTCACTCCTTTTGGTTTCATAAATAATTTTGAGCCGAGTACTTGTTTTACTGTCAGCTCGAGGGGCTTGATTGAGATCTGACTGAGTGAGGCCGAGGGCCTGTGTTGTAAGGATATAAGGGGATCGGGCAGCACACCGCAGCATGTGGTACTGATTTGTGATATATGAGAGGTCGAGAGCCTGATTTGTTATGCCACGAGATGGCTTGTGATTGATATGAAGCCGAGAGCCTTTTTGATTATGCCACGAGATGGCTTGTTATTGCGCTTGGACCATAAGGGGCCCCTCCTGGAGTCTGTACACCGCCAGTGAGCGCGGGTACCCAGTGTGAGTGATGTGATGTAGCTCGAGGGGCTGCTGTTGTTTCATATTGTTGCCCAAGGGGCTGTTCTTGATCCATGTCTTGCCTGAGGGGCGGTTCTTGATTTGTGAGGTAGCCCGAGGGGTTGATTACACGTGATTATGAGGCAGCCCGAGGGGCTAATTCTGTTGATATTGTGCCCGAGGGGCGGTTTATGGTACATGTTTTGCCCGAGGGGCTGTTTATGTTTCTAGCATTTTAACTCACTATTTTTATCACACGTTTGAAACTATTGGAAGATGTTTTAAAAGGAAATGGTTTTTAGTGAAACTGAGTTTGATTTACGAAATAAATGATTTCTGTACTGTTTTGGAAATGTACTGTATTTGTTGTAGCGTTATGACGTGGCTTACGTGTTTTCTTACTGCTCAGCTTTCATTTACTTTTGTTACTTACTGAGTTGGCATACTCACATTACTCCGTGCACCTTGTGTGCAGATTTAGGTATTTTTGAACCCGGTAGTGGGTGTTGATTGCTCAATGGCAGAGTCATTGGAGTTAGCAAGGTAGCTACCCGACGTTCGCAACACTGCTTTTCTCCCTCTTATCTTTGTTAGACTGTATTTAGTACATTTTTAGACTCTTAATAGTATTTAGACCTTACTAGATGCTCGTGACTTGTGACACCCCGATGTCGGGCTTGTGTATTTATTCTGCACTATTCTTTTAGACTTACATTATGACATATCTGATTAATTAAAGGCTTAAAAAATGATTGTTATTGATTAAAAGGTTAAATTCGGGAGTTGTGTTGGCTGGCCTAGTTTCGCGATTGGCGCCATCACGACCGTGTCAGTTTTAGGGTCGTGATAAGTTTGTATCAGAGCCTAGGTTACATAGGTCTCACGATTCATGAGCAGGTTTAGTAGAGTCTCGCAGATCGGTACGAAGACGTCTGTACTTATCATCGGGAGGCTGCAGAACCTTTAGGAAATCCCACATTCTTGAATTCTTATCGTGCGACATTGATTCAGCTTGAAATGTATCTCTTTGAACTCCTTCCACGCGTTCGTATGCGCATATGAGCGCTCGGTATCAGCTGTGCATCGACGGCTTGTGATTTCCCAATTTGAGGGGCGAGATGTGATTTCTGTGTGTTGATGTTTGGCCAGTCTGGAGGACTTGAGGCCGGGCTTTGCCTGTAGCTTGAGCACTGAGGTGTTGATTGTGTGAGCACGTGCTTTTGGACTTATATATCTGATAGAGTCCCTATTAGTGGAAGTGATGGCTGGATGGCTATGTGATGAGCATGATGTGACTGCGTGATGTGTTCATATGATTTATATGTGATAAGAAGAGTCTACTTTAGGGTAGGAAGAACGATTTGGTGCTTGATTTTCATCTTGGTTTGATATGTAGCCCCGAGTTATGGGTGTTTTGAAGGATCTTTTCGTGTTGTCTAGTTGAGGAATAAAGTAAACTCCACGTCATGGGGTAAGTTCAAATTTAGGAAGGTAAGTGATCGAGTAATAGTATGATTATGGGGGAGTATGAAGAGATGTTAGTTTGACGCAAAGCAGGTGGGTTATCTCCTGCGGAGTGTTCTGAAGTTTGTGTGATCCTTTTTGCTGTTTGTTGGAAGACCTCTTGTACCAGTGAAATATATGTGTTGCAATTTGAATGTGGATCGCTTAAAAGAGTGGGCACAACTGATACAAGGGTGAATGCGAGAATTGCATAAGATTTGAAGTACTAGATGGGTTGTGTTGCACGAGCTTATGAAGGATTTAGTTTAATCTCACCACGGTATTATGGAAATAATAGAGTATATGCATTATAAGTTATTGTGTGTTTTGATCTATGGCTTTGAGCCAAGTGGGGGAGTCTTCTATTGATTAGTTGATTGCACGGTTATGTGCTATGTTGGTTCCAGTTTGAGGCGTACTGGTGAATTAGTTATGGATTACGAAGGTTGAGATCGAGGATGGCTCGAGTAAAGGAAATTTCAACAAAGGTTATGTTATGCTTTATGGGTGTATGAGAATCACGGAATGACTTGAGTTATTATTGGTAAAGGATGTACGGTTCATAGAACAGGAAGTTGCTTGGTTGCATTAAGGTGAGGTTACATTCTGCGGTGTCGGAATGCTATTGCAGCACAGGTCGTCCGGTCCGTTTGATTGGTCTAATTTTGGTTTGAGTAGAGTGGGTGACTCTCGAGAATGGTTCTAATGGGTTCAAGATTATACATGTAATAATTGGAGATCTTCAAGTTGTATATTTGGCTAGAACCTGAGGTTTGCATTGGACGGTGTCAAGACTCGTGGTATTTCTATATCATTATGGGATTCTACACATCAGTATCTGCAAGGTGAAGGTAATGGCTTTAGATTCGCAGGAAGTCTCTTCAAGGAAAGTATTTCGAATGTGGTGCCTTTGGGGATATTTGAGAGAGTAGTCAGCGGCTTATGAACCGTAGGACGGTGTGGCTTTATGCTTGGGTCTCGTGTGGCGAGTCTGGGTCGAGGATTGTGGTGTTATAGCGAGAAGAAATATCAAGTTGAAGGTAAATTAGAAGGAACTTGGATAGATAGGATAGCTTGGTAGTAGACCGAGTCGGCATGGTAAGGATATGATTAGTTCTTTGGGTGCTTACGAGGTAATGAGTTTCTATAGGTGTTTCGCGGTTATGCTCTTGGATTTTAGTGGCCTCCGTTGCTTGGTTGAGTTAGAAGGATTCAACCTTGACGGTTTACTTTTTTGTGCAAATGGAATCCGAAGAGTTCTTGATGGTTTCTACTATGGTGAGAGAGGTATATTTTCTACTGGCGTGAAGAGCATGTGATGAATAGTGATTTTCTTCTAGATGGGATCAAAGGGAAAGTTCTCGGCTAGTTGAGTACGTAGTTGCTTGTGGCTCGAAATTGATACGAAGTTCTCATGGTTATCCTAGGATGGTATGGTATATGTGGTATGTTTTGTAGGACTGAGATTTGTATGAGTAAGGTCACGGTTCAGTTCTAAAAGGAAGGTCACAAATTCTTAGGCAGCATGGACAGTTTCAGATGACTAGATAAATGAGATCACTGATTGGCGTGGCTGACGAGGGTATACATTTTAGAAAGGGCGAGGTGTTTGAGTTGAGGATACTTCATTAGTATTGCGGCACTCTCTTGTTGGATCGACTGTTGATATTCAAGTTTGCTTGGTGGCACAGAAGAATTATAGGAGTACCTCTCGTGGAATGATTGGGTATTAGAGGGGTGTTGTATATTCAGACGGTGGAGTTGGGATCGGATATGGTGATTCGCGTGCTGTATGGATTTGGAGACTGGGAGTCCTCAAAAACAGGTTAGTTCGTGGTTGTGGACAGCGTATATCGGTCTTGTGCGGTAACTATTGGAGGTTTGGAGACCCGAGTGGATCCTTGTTGCTTAGTATACTAGATTTTGGTATGATATTGGGCATGGATTCGTTGTCTCCGTGTCGTGTTATACAGGGCTGTTGCGCTAGGACGGCGACGTTGGCTATGCCGGGAATGCCACGGATTGAGTGGCGAGGTTCGACAGATTATGTTCCCAGTAGGGTGGTTTCATTTTTGAAGACCCAGTAGATGGATGGGAAGGGTTGTCTTTCTTATTTGGCCTTCGTGATGGATGTCAGTGCAGAGACTCCTACCATTGATTCAATTCCAGTGGTGAGGGGTTTTTCGGATGTGTTTCCTACTATCGGGCATGTCGCCGGACAGGGTTGCTGATTTTGGTATTGATTTGGTATCGGACATCGTATCGTATGGCACCAGCTGAGTTAAAGGAGTTGAAGGAGCAGCTTCAGGGACTCCTTGATAAGGGGTTCATTGATAGGCCAATATGGATGTGTGTTATGCAACGAGTCGACTTGGTTGACTCCGAGTTGTATTGTTGAGGGATGTGTTAATTCGATTGTTATTGAGCTTATTAGTGATCTGGGGAGATCTATGAGTTACCTTTCCGTGTTGCGAGGCGTTAGGATTTGTTGGTTATAGGCACATATAGTGCGGTTTTATTGGGGTCTCTCAGTGGGATTCTAGCGGGAAGACTATTGGGTATTGCTCGGCAGATAGCGTAACCGTTGTGTCATTACGGGTTTGTGTAATGTTATGTCAATTGCTTCACCGTGCTTATGATGATTTGCTTTGGTTCTAGACATCAAATTGCGCGTGGTTGTCGATTTTGAGCGTAGTGACTTGAGGTGTTTCATGTGGACCAGTGCTTGGATAGGGTCGCAAATCGCAGCGAAGTTATGTGGAGGCATGGCCCTTTGGGTTAGATTCGTGTGTTCTGTTTCTACGGTGTGTGACGGGTTCTCAGCATTGTGTGTGGTGGTATTGGTGAGCTTGCGGTACATCTCTCTCATTTGAGTCATTTTTTTTCATGATTTGAGTACGTTCGGGTTGTTGCTTATTGGTGCGCGGATTGCACGAGTTGTGGCTTTAGTTTGTATTGATGTGTCATGTCACCTGAGTAGTTGTGTTGGATTAGATGAGATTGTTGGGATCTAGAATGAATACAAACGGATTCGATTTCAGCGTGTTGGAAGGATAGTATCGATGTTCGGCTCAGAAATTTGCTATGGTCCTTGCCAAAGGAGAAGTGGCTTCACGAATGGTTGATATGAGGAATTATTATGACTTTCTACGTGTTTCATTAATCATTGGCAGTACACAGAAGTGTTGGAACGAGGCTTTATTTGATGAGAGGCTTATTATCGATATTCGGTTGTTTTGAGCAACTGCTGTGATTAGACGTTTTCGCTACGAGTGTTTGAGTTATGTGGTATATCATGTAATTGCATCAGAGGTTGCAGATATGGTTTGTTGCAGCTTGTTCAGACTTATTCATAGTATAGATGTGAGATTCTGGTCTTGTAGATGATTTCAGAAGTGGAAATGTGGTTCTGTTGCGGCCAAACGCGCACGCAAGTATACGCGGTCGTCAAGTAATAAAGTGACTAAAAGTCGGATGTCGATCCCTCGAGGACTTGTGATTAGCTATTAACTAAATTCCCTAAGTCATCATTCTTCCTCCATTTATTCCCTAAATTCTAATCTACTCTAAAAATTAAAAAAATACTACTACCCGGTTCAAACTACATCCCATGAAAAGAACCGAGGCACAAAGAAAAACCACGGGGGATTATTACTACCTAAAGAAAGCTAAAAGACATATTTTTGTGTTTTTTTTTTTGTTTAGACTTTAATCCCTCAAGAAAGCTGTCGACAAAATCCGTCGTCGGGAAAAGTCCAAATTTTTTGAATTTTTTTTTTCGTTTGTTTTTTTTTTTGAAAAAAAATTACTACACTAAGAACGAGTACTATAACTAAGCTAACATAGCACAGAAAATCACCCAGACAATCTCCTCACCCCACACTTAAAATTGTGCAATGTCCTCATGCACACTAAAAATAACAAGAGGGTAAAAGAGACTCCCTTGTAGGCCAAAGGCCGAAGCATTAGCAGCTCACGGGATACTCAGACTTCTCCCAGGTACAGTCCTTTGTGCGGGAACCCCACACTTAGTTCCAACCACATGGCTCACTTTTGCACACTTCCTGTGGCTTTGCTCCCTATGCTCAAAATCCTACAAAATAAAACAACACTACAAAAATAATACAATAAGAAAAAAAATCAAAAATAAAAAGAAAGCAGTAAAGCTGGGTTGCCTCCCAACAAGCGCCTAATTTAACGTCGCGACACGACATGAATCACTTTTTCCTCCACCTTGAACTTATGAATTGTACCCCTAACGTGGCATCCAGTCTGCGGCTATGCTCCAATGGTGGGGCTACAATGATAACAAGGCCAAGTAATAATTTTTTCACTCTGCACTTCTTGGCCTTTAGATGGGGAATATAATTTTTTCTTTCTGGCACAACAAATTCAAGAATATAGGCACTCTCATCCTCACCTTTTGACTCCTCTATAGGCTCAGATGGCTTGATTAGTATCTCACTATCTAAACACAATGTGGAAAAATGATTGGAATGAGGTCTAATGCGCCCTAACTCATGAATATTACTACTATTTACATCCCCATATATACACACACTCATGTCTCCCAAAGTAATGTTATCTACTCTCTCACATGACTCTAAAGCACTCTTCTCAAAATTGGCATCCTCAAGAAAAACATGGTCTAGTGATTGGCATTCTCATTTTAGCTCCTCAATTTGGTCTAGAAGATTTTTTCCAGCTTCACACAACTCATTATTAATTTGTTGGGCGTTACACGCATCAACCTTTGCACTCAAATCTACATCTAAGTTATGTACAACCAAGCCAAAATTATCAATTTTATGTGCAAGTTCATCTCTCTCCTTAGATCAGTCATTCACCAATTTTGTTAGAAGACAACGACGTTCCTCGTATTCCCTTAATCGTGAATATTCTTCCCAATTCCAACCCTTACTCCCATATTCAAATTCAGACCTCCCAGAAATCAGGTCATGACAAGCCCAAAAAAACGGGCCATAAAAGTCTTCCGTCAATCATGCTTCTTCATCAATAACCTTACCTCCGAATATTTCATCCCTAGATGTCATGTTGAGAGAACTAGAAACACACTAAGAGAACAATCAAAATTGTTATAAAAATAAAAATATTTACAAAAAGAGAAGGAAAAAAAATCAAAACTTGTAAAGATAAAAGTGAAAGTCTAATATAGAAAAGTAATTAATTTCTGAGTCCCCGGCAACGGCGCCAAAAACTTGATGCGGCCAAACGCACACGAAAGTATACGCGGTCGTCAAGTAATAAAGTGACTAAAAGTCGGATGTCGATCCCACGAGGACTTGTGATTAACTATTAACTAAATTAGACTATCTTAATTATCTAAACAAGAATTAAACCTAGAAATATTTGGTTTTAAACTAATTAAATAAAGAATATAAATATGAATTTTTTAACAGAGAGAAAAAGCAGATTTTTATGATATCAATGTAATGAAAATGATCTAGGGTTATGGGCTATCTAACATTCCTATTGTATTCTTCAATTGAATTGACTAACTAATTTATCGAGTTTATTGGTTGACAGAGTTAATATTGCTCATAAGAATCTGTCGAGTTCTTACTCGCCTATTCAAGCTAACCTAACGCCTATATGTCTATGGAGTTAGAATCAACAAGAAAGCATTTATAATTCCTGTATTTCAACCAAGCAAGGCAATTAGGTATATGTCTATCCTAATTGCGAATTCGTTCCCCGATGCCCAGGTTCAAGAACTTGCTCTACTCAATCCTATATGCAATCTAGAATTCCCACTTTCGAGTTCAACTCTAGATTCGTAGATAGTATTCAATTGGTGATCAAGCAATCAAACAATTAAGTGCAGGATTAAATAAATAAACCAATATGATAAACCAAGCAATCAAAATCAATATCCGAATAACAATAGTCATGAAAGAACCACAACTCTAGAACGTGAAGTTTAGCTCCACATAGACATGGTAGCAAAACAACAAATCATACAAAGAAACGTAAAAAGACTGAGTTGGTGGAAGAAAAGATGAAACCCGGCCTCCACGGCGGCTCTGTGCTTGTGTTTTCCTCTCAAAAATATCCTCTTCCTTTCTCGCCAAAAGTCCCCTAAAAATTAGTGTTTAATGACTATTTATAAGTGTAGGAAAAAGCCTAGGTGAAATAACCAAGTCCAAAACTAAAAAGGAGACAAAATATCCTCCAGACTTCCAATTTTACCCCTGACAAGTCTATTCCGGAACTGGGACTGGCGCGAACGCGCTACTGTTCGCGCTAAAGTTCGCGCTAGTCTCCTGACATTCTGCCTCCCGCTTCTGGACTAGCGCGAACGCGCTAGACCTCGCGCTAGTTCAGGCCATTTTTCTTCAATTCTTTGTCTAGTCTTTGCGCGCACTCAGCTCCGAGGGATATTTCTTGCTCCAAATTAGCTCCAATCTCAACTTTAACGCATCACATAGGCTCCTCGTCATCTTCTCCAATTGTTTTGTGCATTTTGTTCCAAAATCCCATCTTCAAAGTACCTACACATAAAATAAACTCAATTAAGCACGATTGTATTACAATTTAGCATTAAAACATCAAAATGTAAAGTAAGTAATGCACTAAAAATATGGAATTATAGCCAAACATCAGGTTCTAAGGTTTATGGGCTAGGTTGGATTGCGAAATTTCAGTTACATTGTGTTATCGGACCTATATGAGATAGGGTGACATGGGAACACCCCCGGGTATGTGCATAGTAAGGTTACACAGCGATTTGATGGTTTTCGGAATAACTCTAGGCACGTTCGAGGACGAACGTATGTTTAAGTGGGGGAGGATGTAACGACCCGACCGGTCGTTTTGAGCTTTTGCACGTCGCTCGCTGGTTCTCGGGCATGACTAGCCCCGTGTGATGTATTATGACTTATGTAAATCGTCGGTTTTAGTTTCCAGGGTAATTGGAACGGATTTGGAAGAATAGTTCTCAGTTTGAAGCTTAAAATTTGAAAGGTTGACCAAGTTTTTACTTGTTAATAAATGATCTCGGATTGAAATTTTTTATGATTTGGTTAGCTCCGCAAGGTAATTTGGGACTTAGGAGCGTGATCGGAATGTGTTTTGGAGATCCGGAGTAGATTCAGGCTTGAATTGGCAAAGTTGAAATTTTGGCGTTTTCCGGTTGATAGGTGAGATTTTGATATTGGGGTCGAAATGGAATTCCGGAAGTCGCAGTAGGTTCGTTGTGTCCAATGTGACGTGTGTGAAAATTTTCAGGTCATTCGAACGAGGTTTGGTAGACTTTTTGATCAAAAGCAGAATTCGGAAGTTTTTGGAACCTTAGGCTTCAATCCGATGTGATTTGGTTGATTCGATGTTGTTTGAGGTGTTTTGGAGATTGGTATACGTGTGGATGGTGGTATATGACTTGTTTGTGCTTTTGGTTGAGGTCCCGGGGGCCTCGGGGTAATTTTGGATGGTTGACGGAAGATTTTGAGTTGGGTTTGGCAGCTGAAGTTTTTCTATTGCTGTCATAACTGCACCTGCGGCTAGGGGACCGCAGGTGCGGACTCGCAGAAGCGGATATGGTGCCGCAGAAGTAGCCTCGGGCGAAGTGAGAGTAGGCAAAGATGCGGGATGTGATCCACACCTGCGGGCCCGCAAATGCGGAGCCTGGGTCGCAAGTGCGAAAATGGGACTTAAGTGAGTAACCGCAGAAGCGGTGCTTTGACCGCAGAAGCGGTAGCGCAAATACGACCATTTAATCGCAGGTGCGGTTTTGCTGGGTCAGAATATATAAATTTCACCCTTCGCGATTTGGAGTGGGTTTTCACCATATTTCATTCGGGAGAAAGTTTTGGAGAGCTAATTGAAGGGGGAATTCAAGAAGGCTTCTTAGAGGTAAGGTCCTTGGTCCCTAAACTCGTTTTTATGATGATTTTTAAGGTTGTAAGCTTGAATTATATGGGAAAATCAGTAGAAAATTGGAAGTTAGGGCTTGGAAATTGGAGACCTAAATCTAGGGATTTGAGGGTCATTTTTGGTCGGATTTTGATGTATTTGATATGTATGAACTCGTGAGAGTGTAAGGATTCTAGTTCTGTGATTTGTATCGGATTTCGAGACGTGGTCCCGGGGGTCGGGTTTGGTCAATTTCGGGATTCTTGATGTAAATTGGTTATTTTCGAGTGGGCTTTGTTCCCTTAACATATTTTGATGGTATAAATCTGTTTTGGATAGATTTGGAGCATCTGGAGGCCGATTCGAGAGGCAAAGGCATCGCGAGCTAGAGTTTGGACCGGATTGAGGTAAGTAATGATTGTAAATACTGTCCTGAGGGTATGAAACCCTGGATTTCACATTGTTGTGCTACCTTGAGGTGACGCACACGCTAGATGACGAGCGTGGGGTCGTGCACCGCTGGGGATTGTGACTTGGTCCATCCCGTACGACTATTAAGTCTCGTATTTTACATGAAATCTATTTGATATTATTATATTTTGGAAAATATAATTGTGTTTTGGGCTAAATGTCGTGTCTGGGCCGTGTGCCGATTGTTTGGACCCTTAGGGGCTTTTACTACTGTTTTTCCTCACTGCTTTGGTTTAATGTTTACACTAAGTGATGCTATGTTCTTATTGTTTTCATAACTCGGTTTTATTCACTCCTTTTGATTTCATAAATGATTTTGAGATGAGTACTTGTTTTATTATCAGCCCGAGGGGCTTGAGTCAGATCTTACTGAGTGAGGCCGAGGGCCTGTGTTGTGAGGATATTAGGGGATCGGGCTGCACGTCGCAACATATGGTACTTATTTGTGACATATGAGAGGCCGAGGGCCTGATTTATTATGCCACAAGGTGGCTTGTAATGGATATGAGGCCAAGAGCCTGTTTGATTATGCCACGAGATGGCTTGTTATTGTGCTTGGGCCGTAAGGGGCCCCTCCCGGAGTCTGTACACCACCAGTGAGTGCGGGTACCCGGTGTGAGTGATGTAATATAGCCCGAAGGGCTGTTGTTGTTTCATATTGTTGCCCGAGGGGCTGTTCTTGATCCATGTCTTGCCCGACGGGCAGTTCTTAATTTATGTTATGGCCTAGGGGCTGATTACGAGTGATTGTGAGGTAGCCCGATGGGCTTATTCTGTTGATATTGTGCCCGAGGGGCGGTTTATGGTACATATTTTGCCCGAGGAGTTGTTTACGATTCTATCATTTTTATTCACTATTTTTATCGCTCGTTTGAAACTATTGGAAGATGTTTTCAAAGGAAAGGGTTTTTTGAGAAACTGAGTTTGATTTACAAAATAAATGATTTCTGTACTGTTTTGGAAATGTACGGTATTTGCTGTAGTGTTATGACGTGGCTTACGTGTTTTCTTACTGCTCAGCTTTCATTTGATTTTATTACTTACTGAGTTGACGTACTCACATTACTCTCTGCACCTTGTGTGCAGATTTAGGTGTTCAGCCCGATAGTGGGTTTTGATTGCTTAGTGGCAGAGTCATTGGAGTTATCAAGGTAGCTGCCCGACGTTAGCAATACTGCCTTTCTCCCTCTTGTCATCCCTAGACTGTATTTAGTATATTTTTAGACTTTTAGTTGTATTCAGACCTTAGTAGATGCTCGTGACTTGTGACACCCCGATGTCAGGCTTGTGTATTTATTCTGCACTGTTCTTTTAGACTTACATTATGAGATATCTGATTAATTAAAGGCTTAAAAAATGATTGTTATTGATTAAAATGTTAAATTCGGGAGTTGTGTCGGCTGGCCTAGTTTCACGATAGGCGCCATCACGACCGGGTCGGTTTTAGGGTCGTGATACATGTTCTTTGTGGTGGGACTACCGTGCACTCCGCACAAGTTTGACTCTATTTGGGTGATTGTGGATCGACTCGTGAAATCAGCAAATTTCTTGCCAATTAAATCTACCGACGGAGCGCAACAGTATGCTCGCTTGTATGTCAAGGAAATAGTCAGGTTTCATGGCACTCTAGTTTATATAATTTCGGATCGAGGAGCACAGTTCACATCTAACTTTTGGAATAAATTTCAGCAAGGTTTGGGTACTCAGGTGAATCTTAGTACAACCTTTCATCCACAGACCAACGTGCAGGCAGAGCGGACTATTCAGATGCTTGAGGATATGTCGCGTGCTTGTGTTCTTGACTTCACGGGTAGCTGGGATGATCATTTGCCACTCATGGAATTTGCTTACAACAATAGTTATCATGCTAGTAATCAAATGGCACCATTCGTGGCATTATATGGTAGGAGGTGTAGATCTCCCATTGGGTGGTTCGAGATTGCGAAAACTGAATAGATAGGACCAAACCTTGTGCGTCATGCTATGGAGAAGGTCAAGATCATTAAAGAGAGGTTGAAAACTGCTCAGAGTCATCAGAAGTCCTATTCGCATGTTCGTTGTAGATATTTAGAGATAAAAGAAGATGATTGGGTATTCTTGAAGGTTTCCCCCATGAAAGGAATAATGCGGTTTGGAAAGAAAGGGAAATTGAGTCCGAGGTATGTCGGACCGTACAAAATCATTCAAGGGATTGGTCAGGTGGCGTACAAGATTGATCTACCATCCGAGATGTCATTAGTGCACCTGGTATTTCATGTGTCTATGTTGAAGAAAGTAGTTGGATATCCATCGCTTATCGTACCAGTTGAGACTATTGAGGCTAATGAAGAACTGTCTTCCAGTTGCCATTCTTTATAGGCAAGTCCGAAAGTTGAGGAATAAAGAGATTACATCTGTGAAAGTGCTATGGCGAAACCAGCAGGTTGAAGAGGCTACATGGGAGGCCAAGGAAGAGATGAAAAAGAAGTATCCTTACTTGTTTGAATAGCTATGTAATATCTTCATGAAATTATCGCCCATGAATTTTGTATCATTTGTTCCGTTGATGTAAAGGTGTTCCTGTTTGGTTAGTGTTTCTTATGAGGTCATAGTTGGTGTTGTTTTGTGTTATGTTCTGTCGTTGGATTATGTATATGTTGTTAGGGTGTGTTTCTAGGTTCTCTAGCAGGTGGATAGGCCCAGTTATAAAGGATACTCCGGCAAAATTTTTGGAAATTTTGGGAGTTAGTCAAAATTTGGGACTGCTGGTGTGTAGTATGACAGTTGAGTAACATTCGATCTAATAGCAAACTTTGACCCTCATTCGAGGACATATGATCTTAAGTGGGGGAGGACGTAAGGCCCCGTAAAACTTTACCTAAAACTCAGGATTTCATGGTGCCGAGATAGACTTTCGTTGTATGGACTTTTTGGGTTGAACAGTGCGCGGAAGAGTTAAAAGACATTTCTGCGGCCCATTATGCGGCCGCGGAATCACTCTGCGGGCTGCAGAATAGCCTTAGAATGAAGCAAAAACTTGAGCAAAATTGTGAGACAAATTCGCAGTCCATTATGCAGCAGCACTACCATTTCGCAGGCCGCACACCGATCTCACATTCTGCATGGAAATTTTTCTGAGGGGGGTTCTGTGGCGCATTATGTGGCTGCAAAACAGCTTTATGGACCGCATAATGGTCGCAGAGTGGGGCAGACCTTCCAGTTCCGGAGGGACATTTCGCTGCCCATTTCGTGGACTGCAGAAGCATTATGCGGTCGCATATGCGACCGTAGATCCAGTTCCAGAGCATCATTTTTGGGCTTTTATAACCCGTACCTACTTCGTTAAAATAGATGCCATGGACCATTTTGAGAGAAAATCTGATACTTTTAGAGTGAGAGAGTTCCCTAGAGTGAGAGATTGATCTTCAACAAATATCCTTCAATTCTTGCTCAAATCCTTGAAGATTAACAAGGAACACTCACTAAGTCTTTATCCTACAGGTAAGATTCTACACCCTAACGCTTAATCTAAAAATTTACCTAAAAATGGGTAATTAGCAAGACAATTGGGTATGTAAGTTGTTTATTTTTGCATGCATGTGTTATCAAAGGGGTGTTGGAAGATTGTGAGCTAAAAATGGTAAACAATGGGTCATGGGATGATGGAAACCTCCATAAAAGGGCCTTGAAACCTTAATGTACGCCCAGTGATTGATAAAATGCTCAAATGAGCTAGGATAATGATCATCTTCCTAATCCTAGTACAATTTGTTATATTTCTAAAATAGATTGAAGTTGCTAATAATTTCAGAACATTTAAGAGTTTAAGGAAGCTCAATTGAGGTATGTTGGCTAAACTCTTCTCTTAGAATTGAATCCCACGGTGTTCATGTAATTGGTGTAAGTCCCAAATTGGTCATTAAAAAATTGACTATTCCGAATATGGTTGTGTTGAAAGATATATGTTCAATATGTATTCCAAATGCTTTTATCATGTTATCTTATCATTCGAGGAAGTGTTCAAAGTATGGGATGTGTGTTAAAAATTTTAAGACTTCAAATCATGTTCGAATGAAGGTTGTTATGCCAAATTGTGCGGAAAGTCTCTATGCGCCTAAGACTCTCAATTGCTCACATGTGTATTTAAAGTCTTGATTGGAAAGCCTTGTTGTTGTTAATGATGATAATGATGTTTGAATGTGGAAAAAGGAACTTGAATTATGAAATACGGCCAAGTTCCAAGAATGACTTTATAATTGTGGCCACTAGTGCCAATGAATTGAAAAGGTGTGAAAAAAGTTTGAAGTGAGATGATTGATAGAAAAGGGTAATGTCTCGGGTGAGACGGCCTAGCCAATCGGACCGTGATCGGATGCCATGCCGCACACATGGTGGTGATTGTGCTGGAAATTGTTATTGAAAATGTGAATGTGGCTGATGTCTCAAATGAGACGACCTGGCCAATCAGGCGTGATCAGACTTCGTGTAAAAGAACGATGGTATTGTGAATGATTGCATATTGGTACTAAAGATCTCCTAAAATTTACTTGAAAACTTATCTGGTTCTTGACTTTATGTTATGGTATTGTTTGAGGCTTCTATTGATATCATGATTGTTCCCCTTGTATTATTATTCATTCTAATGAGATGGTGTTTAGTTAGACATACTAGTACTATTCGACAGTACTAACGTCCCTTTTGTCGGGGGCGCTGCATCTTTAATGGATGCAGGTGGTTCTACAACATGCATCATTGATCAGTGATAGAAGTACACCCTCCTCCCAGCAGACTTGGTGTGCTCCACTTCATTCCGGACTTATAAATCTTTTGTTCATTGTATTATCACGTTTTGAGGTATAGCCGAGCCTTGTTGCCGGCGCTACTATTGTACTCTTTGTAATTACTAGAGGCTCCAAAGACAGTGTGGGTTGTATGTCGGTGTTGGGAAAGTCAAACAATTTAAGTTATGTTTGAATCACTTGTTCCACTTCAAACTATGAAAATGTCTGTATTTTGAGACTGTAAAACAAAGTAACTAATGGAAATGATTTGGTATTGTATACATAATCTCCGTGTTGCTTAATTAATGAGAATATGTCTTCTTTTTATTCATGAGTGAGTTTGGGTAGAAAGAATCTAATAGGCTTGCTCAGCCTAGTTCACTCGGTTGAGCGGCGGTCGCGCTCCCCGAGTTTGCGGCAAGGCAAGCATGAAACATGAAATACGGCAAACGTGCCAAGAATAACATTACATTTGGGGCCACTAGTGCCAATGAAATTAAGAGACGTGTAAAGATTATGAAATGAATGGTAAATCCTTTAAATAATAAATACATTAGGAGTATCTTTTAGTCACCAAGGAATGGTAGTACAAAATAACCTAACCCTAAAACTACAGGTTCCGGTGTAGGAGTGATTTAGGGGTACATCCCCATGTTAATGTGATGAGGTTGTTTCCCCTTATATAGGTTTAGATTGATGTGTTGAGATATTTCCCCTTAAATGGCATGAGATTATTGGTAGTGAGATATGATGTGATGTCGGCCCACACGTCACTGTGGTGAGAGGGGTTAGCCGATCGGGTTGAGATAGGACGCCATGTCGCGCACATGGTGGTATATTAAGTGGATGTCTCACGATGAGGCGGCTTAGCTGATCGGGCTAAGATCGGACTGCATGCTAAAACACGGTGGTGTATCGGTGCAAATGATCTCCCAACTTAAAAAGATATAAACATACTTGAAATTTACCTTTCCCTAACTTGACACCTTGATACTGTTTGAGTCTCTTATTGATTTCGTGACTCCTTCTCGTTTACTGTTACTCGTTCTATTGAGAGGGTGTTTAGTTTTACATACTAGTACTATTTGATATGTACTAACGTCCCTTTTGCCAGGAGTGCTGCATCTTTAATGGATGCAGGTTGTTCTATAGCAGGTGGTATTTATCAGTGATAGCAGCACACCCTCTCCTCAGCTGACTTGGTGAACCCACTTCATTTCGTGGTCTTTTATCTCTTGTCCTTTGTACATAGAATTTTGAGGTATAGCCGGTGTTGCCCCGGCACTTTCGTAGCACTCTTTTGTTTTTGTTAGAGGCTCCGTAGACATAGTGCGGGTTGTATCTTGATTTGGGAAGGTTAAACTAAAAATGTCGTAATCGTATCACCTGTTCCACTTCAACTACGATTGTATAGTGTACTATTTTGGATACTTGCTAATAATGTAACTTATGGCAACAAACTGGTGTTGTTCACATGAACTCTTATTTTCTATTTAATGAAATGTATTCTTCTCTTAATTCATGGATGAGTTGGGTAGACGGCATTGTGTAGGCTTGCTCGACCGGGGTATCCCTATTGAGCGCCAGTCGTGCTCCCCACCCGTGCAGTCGATTTTGAGAACATGAAGCAAGGTAATATGAGTGTATGGGACTACCATTTGACGTTCTCCGATCTTTCCAAGGATGCTTCTTACATGATGCCCACTATGGAGGCTAATGTTTGCAAAATTGTGTAGGGTATTAGCCCTTTGGTTATTAATGAGGTCGCTACAGCTACTTTGAATTCTAATATGAACTATGGGAAGATGGTGGCATTTTCTCAAGCCACAGAGACCTGAAAATTGAAGGCCATAATGGAGCGAGAGGGTAACAAGAAGGCCCAGTCCGAGAGCAACTTTGGAAGTTCTTCTGTAAAACCCTGTTAAAATCTCTTAATGATTTAATATTTTAAAGTTCGCCACCGGTATTTAAGGATAACATATTCGAGTAATAAAAGAGACCTATGGGATGGAACCACATAATTTTGAAGTGAAAACATATGTTTAAGGTATGTTAGAACATACTAAGGAGTTTTGTGATAGCAAGAATTTGTGTGGAACAAGTTGGATACATTAAGTGGAAAGGATGTCTCATTAGCACAAAACCCGACTTCAAACAATTTCTACTCCCAACCAATAAAGACTTAGATGGTTATATACCTATAGACCCTTTTAGTCTAGTTTCCATCGCATCAAACTGTTTGTCATTTGGATATTTCTACAGAAAGTTATGGCCATTTTACCGGATCTATGCCATATGCGTGCCCAGATGCGTGGCCGCACATATAAGAGGGGTTTGTGCCTTAAGTGCGCGGCCAGATGCATGGTCACTTGCCCAGGTGCGTGGCCATGCATGTAGGAGCCCTATAATTACCCTAAGCCGGGTAGAGAGAGGGGCTAGGTCATTTCTTTGAGCTAGGGCTTGCATATCAAGGGGAGTCCATCCAACACTTTCCTCCCATGAACCAAGGTAATGTTTTTGGAGTAATTTTGAGTTGATTACTACTCCTAAAAAACTTATATTAACTAGGATTAATCTTGAAGATCCATAGATTTCTATTCAAATCCCCAAATTGGTCAAGGACACTACAAGTTGGAATTTTCAAGAGTCTCACTACAAGAGGTATGTCTACCATCTCTAACTAATTCATGATGATTATTTATGTTAGAAATATGTGTTTGGACTTATGGCATGGAGATTGGAAGCCACAAGTATCTGACCTAGGTTGTGTTGGTGTTGTAGAGATTGTAAAATGGTTTAATTGTTGAGATTGATGGTTTGGGAGTAAATTGTTGGGCATACATGTGCGAACGGAAGTTGTGGATGGCCTAGAGATGATTGTGGGGTGAATCATTGCTATGGAAGGTAATTGTTAGGTGATGAAATTCCTTTGAAGGAGGTTGTAGAAAGATATGCACATTAGATGTTTGAAAAAAAGTCTAAATGTCCTAAAGTATAGAAATCTTACTAATATTGTTACAAATGTATTGCATTGTTGTAGATTGAAGTTGTTTAGTGTGGTGGACCATTGTAATACTATTAAGGTGTGAATTTAATGTATGTTGGCTAACCTTCTCTCTTGGAATCGAATTTCATGATGTTCCCGTGAGTTTCAAGTATGGTTGACCCAAGTTCCTAATTCCTGTGTTCCAGGTTATTCTCTATTTGATTATTCCGAATAAGCTTGTGTTGATAATATATATATATATATATATATATGCACCAAATTCTCCTATCATCTTGTGTTCTCCGTCGGGAATGTATCCTAGTGTGACCAATATGTCGAGATAGTATGATTTCAAATCATGTTTAAATTGCAAGTTGTTATGCCCATTTGTGAATAGAACTCAATGCGCCTAAGACCCCTATTGTTCATATTTATGCTTAAGGCCTTAATCCCAAATGCCTTTATTAATGATGATCTATAAAATATGCTTGAATGTGAAAGAATAGAGAGTGGGATATAAAACGCGGCCATGGTTGTTGTAGCTAGTGCATTTGATCTAAAGTCATGTTTAAATCGTAAATCACCATGCCCTCCTTTATAAACATTTCCAATGTGATTTGAGTTCTTACGTACTCAAAAGTTGAAATTGTGTGTTGCCCTTTTATGGAGAAGTACTTAGAAAGGTATGGTGTAGTACTCGCTTATGATTTTTAACTTGTGTTGTGATTACAAGTCATTGTGCTCTATATTTTGAAAAAGGATCTAATGTGTTTAAAGCTTCATTACTAATGAACCTAAAGTTGTGATCTCCGAAATATTCTATATGTTGATGTTTGATGGTGATCCTTGAAAGTAAAGAAAAGATAGTGTGGAATATAAAATACGGACGTCGTGCTATGTATGAAGAATTTTGTGAATGGCCAATAGAGCGAAGGAAATTTTGTTGTTGTTAGTGGTTGAAAATACTAATGAAAATTTATACAATGTGAAAGATGATGAGGTGAATACATTTGTATTTATGTTACCTTTGTGTGCAAAAATAAAAGAATATTTTAGGGAGTATCATTAGCAAATCGAGGAAGGGTGGGTCATAAGGCCCACACCCGAAACTACACGTGCCCGTGTAGGGGTGGATTGTGGTGGATTGTGATTATTCCCCTTATTTGAGACGAGATTGATATTAGCTGTGAATTAGAAAGTCAACCCACATGGCATATGTGGGAAGGCGGCCTAGCCGGTCGGGTGGAGATCGGACGCCATGTTGCGCACATGGTGGTACTACTCTTGCTAACACTTTTTTTCCGCATCAGATGTCAAACTACAATGTCCGTGGGGAGATGGCCTAGCCGATCGTACTCCGTGCTAAAAATGCAGAAGTATATCGGTGCTAATGATCTCCAACCAAAAAATATATATTATTTTCGTATTTTTAAAATTGTTATGTTTTAACTTGGCGTTTGGATATCATTGATTGTTACTTGTTTCTTCCATAGTGTTTCCCCTTCTGATTTTGGCGTTCTATTTGGAAAGAGGACATTTAGCTTTACATACTAGTACTATTCCACATGTACTAACGTCCCTTTTTCCGAGGGTGCTGCATCTTCAATGGATGCAAATGGTTCATCAGTGGACAACTTTGGTCCTCGTTAGCAGTCACTCTCTATTCAGCAGGTTTTGGTGAGCACTACTCTACTCGGGCCCGATGTCACTTGATTTTGTACTTTGTGTTTTGAGGTAGAGCCAGGGCCTTGTCACCGGCACTTCCATATTACTCTCCAGTTTTACTTAGAGAATCCATAGACATGGTGTGGGTAATGTTTGATGTTGGGAATTGAACTAGAAGTGTTGGTGTTAGCCCTACCCCGATCGCCCCCGATAGCTCGTTATCGAGCTACTGGATCGACCTCGAAGCCCATATCGACAAGCTCGAGGCCTGGATTGTCAACCTCTCGGTTCGATTATCACCTCATCTTTAGCTCTTATTTCGTCTCTAAACTTCATACGCATAGCATCATCTGATTAAACAAGTAGCATAAAAATAGATCACGTATTTATAGAGTCCCATCAACAAATTTAATTGTTATTACCATTTTCCCGGTAAACAAGAATTCAAATCTAATGCTACCAAGGTAAGTGATAGCCATAACTGGAACACAAGTACATCTTCAAATCCAGCTCCCGTTGTACACAGCAACATTAGCATCCAGCAGCTGCACGCAAGGTGCAGAAGTGTAGTATGAGTACAAGCGGCCCCATGTACTTAATAAGTAACAAACCTAACCTTAGGTAAAAAACAGTGATGAGTTGGGACAAGGGTTAGTGTCCGACTCCAATAGCCAGCAACAGTTCATAACAACATAATAAAAATGGTACAAGAAATAACTCACAGGTACGATGCTAGACCCATTCACAGTTACGGGAAAATAGGCATGTTTTTCAAATATGTCAGAAAAACTCAGTTCTTTCACCAAATCACCAACGATATGAGTAAGTCTTAAAAATGCAATTTTTCCCAAAAATCATTCAACAATAATTAAGATGTTTCATTTCAGATAGCATGAGGAAGGTACATCTCTATACCTACATGTAAATATGCAAGTGAAATCATGAATGTCACCAAAACTGGGTAGCATGAGGAAATGCATCTCTATGCCTGTCTCAAGTACGCATGTCAAATGCAATGCACCTCGGTGATGAACTCATGTACTCACACTCTTAGAGTACTCAATCTCACTATCTCGTATTCTCACTGATCATGCTCAATACTCAGCACCCTCAGTCACTCACTATTATACAGCACAGATCTAGCCCAAGGTAGATTCAACGCAAACATAAATAAATCCAGGGCAGATCCAGCCCAATGCAAATGAATCCAGGGAAGATCCAGCCTAAAAAGCAATAGCAACTGCGCTCACTATGGATGTGCAAACTCCATAGGGGCAGATCCAGCCCAAGCGCTATAATAAGCAAATCCTTCCTAGAATCAATAAATCTTGATGCGGCATGCAACCCGGTCCTATAAATATTACTCAAAACACGCCCTCGGCCTCACTCAGTCATCAATCTTTCCCGTCTCTCGGGCTCACAGCGCTCGTGCTAAGCAGCCCAAGTAAATGATATGAGATGTGATGATATACGATAACAGAGACTGAGATACGATATGTAATCATGAATGCAAATGAGTACATAACTGCAATTAAGCAAATAACTCAACATCAAAGAATGACCAGTGTGAGTCCCAATAGTACCAGCATATAGCCTAAACATGATTTCTAGCATAAATTACAACTCAAGTGCTCTAATACATAGAGTACAAGAAAAATGTTCAGATAAGATAGCTACACAGTTCCATGGAATAGACTAAATCACAATTCACATAGTATACGCCCACACACCCGTCACGTAGCATGCGCGTCACCTGAACATCAATCACATAACATATAATTTTGGGTTTCTATAATGACCCGACTGGTCGTTTTGAGAATTGTACTTTGCACGGTAGTTTGACGGCTTGAGTATCTCCGCATGATGTATTATGACTTGCGTGAATCATCGGTGTTGATTTTCAAGTTATTCGAAATCGATTTGGAAGATGAACTTCAAAATTTAAGCTCTAAGTTGGAAGAGTTGACCAAGTTTGACTTTTAGAGTTTGACCTCGGAATGAAGTTTCGTCTGTTAAATTAGCTCCGTTGGCTGATTTTGGACTTAGGAGCGCATTCAGATTGTGATTTGGAGGTCCGTAGTTGAATTAGACTTGAAATGGCAAAAGTTGGATAGTTTTAGGAAGTTTGACCGGGAGTGGACTTTTTGATATCGGTCGAATTTCGATTTCGAAAGTTGGAGTAGGCCTGTAATATCAATTGTGACTTGTGTGCAGAATTTGAGGTCAATTGGACGTGATATGATAGGTTTCGGCATCAGTTCTAGAAGTTGAAGTTTCAAAGTTCATTGATTTTGACTTGAGGCACGATTCGTAATTTCGAGGTTGTTTTGCGTGATTTGAAGCCTTGAGTAGGTTTGTTTTGTCATATGGAACTTTGTATACGGCAATAATCAGAGGGTCCGATTTTGTGATCATTAAGGCACCTCATAAAGGCCGCCCCCAGAAGGCTCGAAGTTCGGCTCGGGGTTCGACCCCGAGGGTTCCTAACATTCGACCTCGAGATAGTGCAAATCGATGATTATCATGAGAAAGAGGGAAGTTCCCAAGGCATATGATCAAAGCTGACAAAACCTGCAAGAGAAGCCCTAGTTTGTACCAAACTAGCAAATAGCTGTACCAGCTATATTTCTTTGTAATAAATGCATCTGCACCATGTTGAGATTTCCCCTAACATATAAAGGGGATCCTTGTCATTTTGTAAAGGGGGGACAACACACAATATTGAATACAAGAACATTCTCTGCTCTCTAACTTAAACACATTCTCCCTTGATTCTATTATTTATTGCTTACACATTGTGTTCTATTAATTGTTCTTCATTTACTGCTCATTATTGATCATAAAGAGCCTTCATCAAAGCTCTCACAGCTGCTAGTCCTTCACCGGCTATCCATAACATAGTATGGAGCTCGACCTCGAGGCCCCGTATAAACAGGCTCGAAGCCCCGATTCTCAGCCACTCGGTTTGCCTAAACATACTACCTTCAAGCTCTTATCTTATTTTCTAGCCTCATACTTAGCATCTATTGTCTAACAACTAGCATAAAAATAAATCACGTATTTTTAGAACCACAAAAATTAAAAATCTAATTGTTATTACCATTTTCAAGGTAAACAGCTTGGCGCCCACCGTGGGACTAAAAATAATAGTGATTGTTTTCTTGCTGGTTTACTACATAACGTAAGTTATCTTTCAAACTTTTTCTCATCCAAGAATCTTTGATTTCAGGTAAAATTGTCTAACTCAATAAACGCACATGACAACAACGGTCTTGAGGACCATGGAGAGAATGGTGTAGCTACTCCAGGTATTGGTGTACCACCACAAAACCCTGGGGACACACCAGAGCCAATCCCTGCGGATGTGGTCTCACGTGATGCTCAGCACGTCGATATAAGCTCCCACACTAACAGGAGCATACGCCAAGGGGACCCCCAAGAAGCTTAGAAAACCCCAGCTCGGGAGGAACAAGAGGTTAGCCTTCACGTTATTTTTGAGATATTGCAGGCACAACAGCTGGCGATTTCTCAACTACAAAGCCATCAAAAAACTCCAAGCACAGCAGCACCGGAGGCGGCTCCTCGAGCCGAACAAATACCAGAAAGATCAAGCAACAATGGGTCAGCAGCCGATCCCACTATCATAAGGATGCTCGAGGACCTCATGAATAGGATTGAATCGGGCGAGAAGAAGATAGAAGCTAATGAAAAAAAGGTGGAGACCTACAATTCTAGGGTCGATCAAATCCCGGGCGCGCCCCGGATCCTGAAGGGTGTAGATTCGAAGAATTTCATAGAAAATCCATTCCCACAAGATGCTGCTCCAAAACCCATCCTGAAGAAGTTCAGAATGCCCAACCTTCCAAAATACAACGGAACCTCGAATCCAACGAGAACGTCACCGCTTACACTTGTGCAGTGAAGGGCAATGACCTAAAGGACGACGAGATTGAGTCCGTCCTACTAAAGAAGTTCGGAGAAACACTTTTGAAGGGGGCCATGATATGGTACCACAACCTTGCCCCGAACTCAATAGACTCATTTGCCATGCTGGTAGATTCTTTCATAAAGGCACATACCGGTGCCATCAAGGTGGCTACAAGGAAATCCGACGTCTTCAAAATCAAACGAAGAGAAAACGAGATGTTGCGGGAGTTTGTGTCTCACTTTCAAATTGAGAGAATGGAATTACCACCAGTATCCGACGACTGGGCCGTACACGCCTTCACTCAAGGTTCGAACGAGCGAAGCTCGGTAGCTTCGAAGCAGCTGAAGCATAACTTGGTCGAATATCCCGCCGTGACCTGGTCGGATGTCCACAACCGATACCAGTGGAAGATCAGGGTCGAGGACAACCAACTAGGAGCCCCCTCGGGCTCGGTATATCCCAGCAGGCTTCTATCAAAGGAGCCAAAGCCAAACAAGTAAAGGTACCAACCATACTCTGAAGATAGAAGAAATGCCCCAAGACGTAACATACCCTGAAATGACCGAATGATAGATTGAGGTCAGAACCCTCGGGGACTCGTAAGCAGAACCAGATTTGACAGACACACAGGACCGACGGAGGCACCCGATTGTTCGAATACAACTTCAACATTGTCGTTTCAGACATCGTCTCTGCCATCGGTAAAATCAGAGAAACCAGGTGGCCAAAACCCGTACAATCAGATACGTCGCAAAGAAACCCCAACCTAGTGTGCGAGTTTCATGACACGCATGGTCATAGGACCGAAGACTGCAGACAGCTCCGAGAGGAAGTAGCCCAACTACTCAGCAAAGGGCATCTCCGAGAGTTCCTCAGCGATCGAGCCAAAAATCAATTTCAGGAAAGAGAGGCGAACAGAAAGAATGAAACAAAAGAACCACAACATGTCATCCACATGATTGTCAGAGGAGTCGACATCCCGTAGGAACCCATCGTCAAACGAACAAAAATATCCATCACCAGGGAAAAACGAACACGGGGTTACATACCCTGTCTCAACCTCATAATGACGCACTGGTATTCTTCTTCCTTGTAAATATACTTCAAGTTAAACGTGTACTTGTGGATCCAGGTAGCTCGGCCAACATCATCAGGTCGAGGATGGTGGAGCAGCTCGGACTGCTCGACCAGATTGTGCCCGCCTCTCGAGTCCTCAACGGATTCAACATAGTGAGCGAGACAACGAAAGGAGAAATCACCATCCCGGTCAACGTGGCCGGCACAACAGGAAATGTCAAGTTCCATGTCATCGAAGGAGACATGAGGTACAACGCCTTGCTCGGAAGGCCATGGATATACTGCATTAGAGCAGTACCATCTCCCCTCCATCAAATGATGAAATTTCTGACAAAGGACGGAATAAAAACCGTCTATAGAGAACAACATGCAGCGAGAGGATGTTCGCGGTGCACGATGTGGCACCGGCGTCAACACCTCCAGCATCGAAGGAGCCCAAAGATAAGCAAATAGTGAAGAAGCAATAGCGAGATATATTCTCGGCTACACTCGACTAAATGAGTAAAGGACCGTACCGCATCCTCGGAGCAAACGACTGGAGCTTATCGAGGCTCGAAGCACCATCAGCACTAAGTTATAATCATTTCCCTTTTTCATTTACATTTTGCACTAACCTGTGCGTAGGTATCCGATTGGAACAATCGAAGCGATCTCCAGGTTGAAGACCTTAGGTTTCAAAGCATGCGTTGCACTCTTTTCCTTCGATCGGGTTTTATCCCAAGAATGGTTTTACCGGCAAGGTTTTTAACAAGGCAACATCTACATGCTACCTAAGGAAAACTCACAAGTATTCAAGGCTCCTCTTAAATCAACCTCGAATACCGGGGAGTATCCCCTCCCCCCCCCCCTCCCCCCGGGAGGTCACCTCATCGGAGAAGTCAAGATCTGCCAAAAAGCGTTTCGATAGGAAAATGATGTATCGGGCCACACGATCGAACGAACCGTGTCCGTCTAGAATAACCGAGCCCTTAATGACGAAAACATGTATACTTGTGCCAAGTAATGAAAGAATATTTTTCTTCCATCAAAACGCTTCGCACTTCAAAAAGTCTGCTACCTTCGCAAGAAATGGCTCCAAAGCCAAAAAACATCCCGAACACTCGAGGACTAACGTCAAAAACTCAGCTCCGGGTCAGAAACTTCGAACTCATAAACCCTCAATGAGGCAGCGCCAAGTTTATAAGAAAAAGGACTCTAGAGCCAAAAGACTTTCGATGTTTCGGGGACTGTCGCCGATGGTCGCCCCATCGATTTGTCTAAAAGCCGAGGTTATAAGACCCTATGCAGGTAACCCCGAGCTCATAAGACCTTCATAAAGGCAAATACTAAATCTGTAAGACCTCAATCAAGGCATGAATCATACTCGGAACAAAGTAACCAAATCTGTAAGACCTCAAGCAAGGCATGAATCATACTTGTACCAAGTAACCAAATCTGTAAGACCTTAAGCAAGGCATGTTAAAATTTGTAAGACCTCACAAAAGGCATAATCCCGATCTTAAAAGTTAAGGCTATATATCCGAACTTGTAAGACCCCTAAAAAGGCATACCCTCGATATAGACGCCGAAACTGCTTCACTTGGGGACTAAAAGGCTCCGGCCAAATACAATGACTACGGTCACAAGGCTGACCAACCAAACTAACGCGACTCGAGGACGCCTGACCGTAACAAATCAGTCTGCCTCAGCCTTTAAATTTTAATCAGACCCTAAACAGTATGTGCAAGACATGCTAAATTATGTGTTTCTCTGTCAAAAGAGGTATATCTGAGCCTTTTACTTGTTATGTGCTTCCCCAACTTGCTATACGTGTTTTTGTATGTTGCCTTAGAGTTTTTGCCATTAAAACTATAAACAAGCCTAATATCTCTTCCCTTTAGGATTAGTAGTCCTAAATGCCTCCAGGACTGATAGGATTGGGGCGGGTAATAGCATGCAATAAGTAAACGAGACCATTCCGCGCTTTAATACATTAACGGGGTGGGAAAGGGTATATATGGATATGATGACACGCGATAACATCACCTGTAGCCCCTCATTGAGGAGTGATTACCGGATGTTGTGTGGGGTGATCCATATTATTTATAAACCTAGGACCCCCTACCCTTTGTTTCTTTGTTTCTTTGCTTCATCTCAAAATCTCAAACTATTTCTTTAAGAAAAATCAGCTTTCTTTTGGTTCTTTCTAACTTTGTTTATTTGTAACCATTATGTGAAAATCCCCTCTTACTTGAAGTCTTTATTTGCCTATGTGTTATTTGCGCTTAAGTTCACAACAATAGTCTGGCCGGGAACCACACTAGTGGATCCTCAGGGGTGCCTAACACCTTCCCCTCGAGGTAATTTCAAGCCCTTACCCAATCTCTGGTTACTCATATCAAACCCTTCTTAGTGTCCTAATGCACTTTAATCATTCGGTGGTGACTCTTCAATTCAAACCCAATTCCCCAAAAGGGAACGAGTTGTCCTCCCAAATGTCATAAACCCGATTTCGCAAGAAAAAGGGGGCGCGACAGCATGGCGACTCCGCTAGGGATTTCTTTTAGGCTTTTACCATTTCAGGCTATTATTGTGACTTTACGCTTTTTTATATGTCTTTATTTTCTTAATGCCTTTAAATATTTAATTCCTTCTTCTACTACAAAACTAACTTGTCTTTTTGTTTCTTTCCCTTATTTCTTTTACTGCTTTCCTTTACTGCCTCCCTTTATTATTGTTTTAAATTATTGTAATTATTGCTTTATGAATGTGCAAATACGTGACAACTTGTTTAAATTATTGCAACTTGTATGTTTTCAACATCATATTCCACTCGTGCCAAACAAAATACCATAGCAACGCTTAAAATGAGTGGTTGCGCTCTTCAATATTATAACCCCCTTAATCCGGCAAAGGCATATTTGCGGTAAAATCAGTCGATCAACGGTGTAGTCGACGGTTCCGCGCCTTTCCCTCTTGTGTTGTCCGCTCAAGGGTACCAGTCTAAAACCCCATAGAAACCCTTTCTATTTAAATTTTGCATGCATCATGGTCAAAACTAGCCTAGTCAGTTATGTTGTCCGCATAATGACTCTTTAAGATAGTCATGTCCAAAGTCCACTAGGTTTCCCTAAAACCCAAACGGACACTACCACGTTTTGTGCATTTATTTGGAGAACTAAATGCTTTTATGCCAATCATTGATATTTAATAGTCGAGTCTGGTGGGAGTAAGTGCCTAACCGTTTTGTCTTGCAGAAACACGAGGCACAAAGTCCCCAGATTCGGCATGGTCACCAACATTTACCTAAAACTACTATGTTGGTGGAATGGATTTACACTCTAGTGATCAAAATCTCGTCAGAAAATATCTAGGAAATCTACCATCTCTCCTGGAGACTGGAAAGAAAGTTTCTCAAAAGGGTTGAAGATTGGCAAGAGGCTAAAGGGGCTGAAGGCGGACATCTAGCCAGGGCCTACCTATTGCTAGGACTTCACGAGCTGCGGAAGTTATTTGACGAAGCCAGGGATGCCGAATCTGGGGAAAGTCCTTCTGGGACCAAGTAGATAGGAGTTTATTTTTCGCTTTATAAATGTAATAAGGCCAATGGCCATTAGTGATTTTTATTTCTTGCTTATTTAGTGTAAATTTGGGATTCGTCTACTTTTTGTCAATAAAATGAGGCATTTAGCATTCTAAGTTCTCCAAATCAATTTGTTGCTAGGCCTACCTCGGGCACAACGAGGCCCCCAAATTAGGACACGCGTTATATTCATGCACTATGTGTTTAAAATATTGCAACATTTTTTATATGAACCTCACTGACTTGGTTACCTTTTTGTTTTTACTTTTTGTTTATTTATTCCCCTCCCCAAATGTTAGTTCGTGCACTCTGGCAAGATGATCTTATTCCACGAGATCCAGGGCCCCTCCACCCACCCCTTCTCTTAGTCCTTCCATACAGGCTGTAAGCAGAGGAGCATGCCTCAATAACTTGACCGTCAGAACCACCAGAGCCCGGCAAGCCTCGGGGTAGCAAGGCTGAACAAGCATCATGCACTATCTTTTCTTTTACGAACATTGATAACACTAAAATGCACCTTCACCCAAACTTATAAAATTCTTCCAAAAATGCTAACTTCCACAATAGGTGCCAAAACGTTCCCGGGTCTTCCAAAACCTGATACGGACATACGCCCAAGTTTGAAATCATCATATGAACCTTCGAATCCCAATTCCGAGGTCGTTTACTCAAAAATCCAATCTTAGTCAATTCTTTCAACTTAAAGCTTCCGAAATGAGAATTTTCTCTCCAAATCATCTCCGAACTTCCCGGTATTCAATTCCGACCATGCGTACAAGTCATAATACCTGAAATGAAGCTGCTCATGGCCTCAAACTGCTGAACGGCACGCTAGAGCTCAAAACGACCGGTCGGGTCGTTACATTCTCTCCCACTTAAACATACGTTCGTCCTCGAACGTGCTAAGAACTGCGTTGGAGTTGTCTGAAATCACAGTTAAACACCTTGTGCTCCGAGTCCATCCAGATCTGATGATACCCAGTGAAACAATTTACAAATGATTGCAACTCGTGCTTGGAGCAATTGTTAATCAGGATGTGTATGTTTGGCAAGGGGAAGTCGTCTTTTGGACTGGCCCGATTGAGATCCCAGTAGTCGACACAGACTCTGACCTTCCCATCCTTCTTCGGTACTGGTACAATGTTGGCTAACTATGTTGGGTTGACTTTCCTTTCGCATTTTTATTTTCGCAATAAGATCTTCAATGTTCAAGGCAGTTATGGAATTTATCAAAGCATTTCGATTTTCCTTATAAATCAACACTCTTATTATTTTATCTCATTACTTTATTTATACAGCATTACTATTACTTATCTTGATGAACCAATGACTGTGACATGCAACGAGACAACGCAACAAACGGACATAGATTCAAAAGAAGATGATATACCGGAAGAGATTGTTAAGGAAGTTGAGAATATTGAGAACAGACCTAAGTCTAGTTTGGACGAGACTGAGATTGTTAACTTGGGAGATGCAGAAAATGTCAAAGAAACACGAATTAGCGTTCATTTGTCACCATCAGAAAAGGAAGAATATACAGAATTCCTAAAGGAGTACGAGGACATATTCGCCTGGTCGTACGATGACATGACTAGTCTGAGTACATCTATTGTGGCACACAAACTACCAACTGATCCGACATGTCCACCGGTAAAGCAGAAGCTCAGAAAATTTAAGCCTGATGTGAGTCTGAAAATCAAGGAATAAGTCACTAGGCAGGTCAAAGTTAAGGTTCTCAGAAGATGCTGAGAAAACGACTTTTATTACGCCGTGGGGGATGCACTGCTACAAAATGATGCCATTCGGGTTAAAGAATGCAAGGGCCACCTACATGAGGGCCATGAACACCATTTTCCATGATATGATACACAAGGAGATCGAAGTATATGTAGATGATGTCATCATCAAGTCCAAGAAAGCCACTGATCACATGGAAGATTTGAGGAAGTTCTTCAATAGACTGAGAAGGTACAACCTGAAACAGAATCCCGCAAAATGTGCATTCGGGGTTCCTGCCGGAAAACTACGTGGGTTCATTGTAAGTCGAGGAATAGAACTGGATCCATCAAAGGTAAAAGTTATTCAAGAGTTTCCACCGCCAAAGAACAAGAAGGACGTAATGAGTTTCTTGGGGAGACTCAACTACCTCAGCTGGTTCATAGCTCAATCTACAGTTATCTGCAAGCCAATCTTTAAGATGTTGAAGAAGGACGCCGCTACCAAATGGACCGATGAATGCCAAAAGGCCTACGATAGAATCAAGGAGTACCTGTCAACACCACCAGTTTTGGTCCCGCCCGAGCAAGGTAGACCTCTATTACTCTACCTCGCAATAATGGATGGAGTATTCGGTTGTGTTCTGGGGCAACATGACAAAACGGGGAGGAAGGAGCAGGCCATCTATTATCTCAGTAAGAAGTTCACCCCGTACGAAGCCCGGTATTCTCTGTTACAGCGCACCTATTGTGCTTTGAGTTGGGTAGCTCAGAAGTTGAGGCACTACTTCTGTGCCTACACCACATATCTCATATCAAGGATGGATCCTTTGAAGTACATCTTTCAGAAGCCCATGCCTACCGATAAGCTAGCCAAGTGGCAAATCCTGTTGAGTGAATTTGAATGGGCGACCAAGAACTCCAAGATACTCCCTTATCTGCATCATGTACAGGAGTTGAGGAAGAGGTTCACAAGGACAGAGTTCCAGCATGTTCCCAGAGTCCAGAATGACTTTGCCGATGCATTGGCTACCCTATCATCCATGATACAGCATCCAGATAAGAACTTCATTGATCCTATTCCCGTGAAGATCTATGATCAGCCAGCTTACTGTGCTCATGTCGAAGAAGAAGCAGATGGAAAACCTTGGTTTCATGATATCCAGGAATATTTGGCAAAAGGAGAATACCCAGAACTTGCAAACACCACACAGAAACGCACGCTCCAAAGATTGTCTAACAACTTCTTTCACAGCGGAGGAATCCTATATAGGAGGACTCCGGATTCGGGATTACGAATGTGTGTTGATGCAAAGAAACATCTAAACTACTAGAAGAAATTCATGCTGGGACCTGCGGTCCACATATGAATGGTTTTGTCTTAGCCAGAAGATACTCCTGGCTGGTTACTTTTGGATGACTATAAAAACAGATTGCATCCAGTACGTCTGGAAATGCCACCGCTGCCAGATACATGCAGACATGATCAAGGTACCACCAAACGAGCTTAATGCAACAAGCTCACCATGGTCGTTCGCCGCCTGGGGAATGGATGTTATCGGACCAATCGAACCTGCCGCATCAAACGGGCACAGGTTCATCCTAGTAGCAATTGATTATTTTACCAAATGGGTCGAAGCAGCATCTTACAGAGCAGTGACCCAGAAAGTCGTGGCAGACTTTGTCCGCGACCGCATCATTTGTCGATTCGGGATTCCAGAATCAATCATCACTGATAATGGCTCCAACCTCAATAGTGACTTGATGAGAGCTATATGTGAAACTTTCAAAATCAGACACAAGAATTCTACAACCTACAGACCTCAGATGAACGGAGCCATAGAAGCCGCCAATAAGAACATCAAGAAGATACTAAGGAAAATGATAGAGAAGCATAAGCAGTGGCACGAGAAGCTATCATTTTCTTTACTAGGGTACCGTACCACAATCTGCACATCAACTGGGGCAACCCCCTATATGCTGGTTTATGGTACGGAAGCAGTCATTCCCGCCGAGGTAGAAATCCCTTCCTTAAGGATCATACAGGAAGCTGAGCTCGACGATGCAGAATGGGTGAAGAGTCGCTACGAGCAATTAGCCCTCATAGACTTTATTAGAATAGAATGTCCAGAGCCTTCAACAAAAGAGTCAAGCCGAGACAATTCACGCCGGGGCAGCTGGTGTTGAAGAAAATTTTCCCACATCAGGATGAAGAAAAAGGGAAGTTCTCTCCCAACTGGCAGGGTCCATACATGGTTCATCGGGTTCTAATAGGAGGAGCCCTCATACTTGCAGAAATGGACGGAGAAGTCTGGACAAAGCCGATCAATTCAGATGCAGTTAAGCGTTACTATGTGTAATCTTTATGCTTTTCTTTATGATGTAATTTGAACTACGTCTGACCTGATTCCCGTTTAAGAGGGGATATGTAGGCAGCTTTATGGGTTCGGTCACAATTAAATAAAATTTTCATTTTCCCCGCAATTGGAAACTGGGGCAGAATTTTGAGGACCCTCAAAGTTCCTAAGTAATTTCAGCCAATCATCACAAGCAACCGTCAGAAGCATCAACCTATTGAACTGGGGCAGAATTTTGAGGAGGACCCTCAAAATTCCGAAGCAATAGAGGTTGCAATATCCTGAACCACGTCACAGTCGGCGGTCCATCTAAAAAACTATTTCTTAAATATGTACTTATGTCATACTTGTACAAACTCATGCATGTTTATTATCGAAATTGCTTTGTTCAGCAACGCTACCCCAATAATACATACCGTATCACCGAATCAGAGCCGAGCAGGTCAAGCAAAGCCAGCGGGGATACGAACTAACCTCCCCCCTCTACAAAACTCACGATTTTTCTTTGGATGCAGGCACTTGAGTTGCAAAATCATCGATTATATTATACACTCAGGAATACAGCTCTCAGAGCCATCACACCCACAATATCCCCAGCAGCCACAATATCACAATCAGCCATCAGCTATCAGCTAAGAAAACTTTATTACCATTCGCCTTTTTATTCTCTGCATTGCATAAGGCTACCATTCTGCCTTTCGAGACTAAGCACTGTCTCCATTTGCATCTCCTGCATTTCATAAGGCTACCATTCTGCCTTCCGAGACTAAGCATTGTCTCCATTTGCATCTCCTGCATTGCATAAGGCTACCATTCTGCCTTTCGAGACTAAACACTGTCTCCATCTGCATGGCTGAAAGATCGCCACCTTATTTACATTTTTTGCATGGCTGAAAGATTGCCGCCTTATTTACATTTTTGCATGGCTGAAGATCGCTACCTTTGCATTCTGCATGGCTGAAAGATCGCCACCTTACTTACATTTTGCATGGCTGAAAATGCACTTNTACACAGCCGAGGCAAGAAGAAAAGGGAAGGCCAAGTTCGGAGAAGCCGTTGCGGCACAGGGTATGACAAGAACAGGTAGGGTTTATACCCCGGAGCATTTGGCCGAGTCGAGTAAGCAGGCCTTTGGTCGGCCAACCATCACTGAAATCGAGCCCGATGATCTCTGGAGAAAGATACAAGCCAAGGAATACTCGGTCATTGATCAGCTGAATAAAATGCCGGCACAAATCTCTATCCTAGCTTTGCTACAAAATTCCGATGCACTAAGAATGCCTTGTTAAAGGTGCTGAGTGAGGCATATGTACCGAGCAATATCATCGGAGGAGAGATGGCAAATATGGTAGGACAGGTATTGGAAAGTCACAAGATCACTTTTCATGAAGATGAGCTGCCACCAGAAGGTTTGAGTCACAACAAGGCGTTGCATATCACCATGCAATGCGAAGATTATTTTATTACCAGAATCCTGATTGATGGAGGGTCCAGTCTCAACATTTGTCCGTTGGTAACACTCAAGACATTGGGAAAAGGGCTGCATGAGATCAAGGACGGGGCCATCAACATCAAAGCTTTCGACGGTTCCCAGAGGTCCACAATTGGGGAAATTAGCTTGTGTTTAGAAATGGGGCCTACTTGGTTTGATGTTGATTTTCAAGTGATAGACGTGCCGGCATCTTAAAATTTATTGTTGGGACGACCATGGATTCATGCCGCGAGGGCTGTAGCATCCACGCTACATCAGGCAGTGAAGTCTGAGTGGAACCACCAAGATGTGATCATCCACGGCGATGATAGCAATCCCATATACAGTCATCAGACTATCCCAGCAATCGGGGGCAGAAGAAAGATAGGCAGGGAAACTTACCACCACATCGAGCGAGTCAACGCCGTTGATAAGAACAAATGGTGGGACAACAAAATTGAAAGCATATTGAACTGGAGCGGATATGAACCTGGCAAGGGACTTGGCAAGAATCTCCAAGGAATCGCTAAGCCCATAAAACTAAAGAAACATGGCACCACCTTCGGTCTGGGATATGAGTATACTTGGAAAGAATTCAACGACTGGTCGCCCCCATGGCGTGGTCCCTACTACCCATTGGAGCAGCCAATACCACGCTTGGAGCAGACTTTCCAACCGGCCGAAGTTATCTATGAGTCAGAAGAAGAAGAAGCACTGGCAGCAGTGAGGAATTTGGTCCTGGAAGACGATGACATGGATTGTTGTGTCATTTTCGAGGAGGAGGAGGAGGAAGGCCCTTCCATACAAGCTGTAAGCAGAGGAGCACGCCTCAATAACTGGACTATCAGAACCACCAGAGCCCGGCGAGCCTCGAGGTAGCAAGGCTGAACAAGCATCATGCACTATCTTTTATTTTACTAGTTAACTTTCCTTTCGCATTTTAATTTCGCAAAAAAGCTCCAATGTTCAAAAGCAGTTATGGAATTTATCAAAGCATTTCGGTTTCCTTATAAATCTTACTCTTATTATTTTATCTCATCACTTTATTTATACAGCATTACTATTACTTATCTTGATGAACCAATGACTGTGACATACAACGAGACAACGCAACAAACGGACATAGATTCAGAGGAAGATGATATACCGGAAGAGATTGTTAAGGAAGTTGAGAATTTTGAGAACATATCTAAGTCCAATTTGTACGAGACTGAGATTGTTAACCTGGGAGATGCAGAAAATGTCAAAGAAACACGAATCAGCGCTCATTTATCACCATCAGAAAAGGAAGAATATACAGAATTCCTAAAGGAGTACGAGGACATATTCGCCTGGTCGTACGATGATATGACTGGTCTGAGTACATCTATTGTGGCACACAAACTACCAACTGATCCGACATGTCCACCGGTAAAGCAGAAGCTCAGAAAATTTAAGCCTGATATGAGTCTGAAAATCAAAGAAGAAGTCACTAAGCAGGTCAAAGCTAAGGTTCTCAGGGTAGTAGAATATCCAACATGGTTAGCCAACATTGTGCCAGTACCGAAGAAGGATGGGAAGGTCAGAGTCTGTGTCGACTACCGGGATCTCAACCGGGCCAATCCAAAAGACGACTTCCCCTTGCCAAACATACACATCGTGATTGACAATTGCGCCAAGCACGAGTTGCAATCATTTGTAGATTGTTTCGCCGGGTATCATCAGATCTGGATGGACGAAGAAGATGCTGAGAAAATGGCTTTCATTACGCCGTGGGGGACATACTGCTAGAAAACAATGCCACTCGGGTTAAAGAATGCAGGGGCCACCTACATGAGGGCCATGACTACCATTTTCCATGATATGATACACAAGGAGATCGAAGTATATGTAGATGATGTCATCATCAAGTCCAATAAAGCCACTGATCACATGGAAGATTTGAGGAAGTTCTTCAATAGACTGAGAAGGTACAACCTGAAACTGAATCCCGCAAAATGTGTATTCGGGGTTCCTGCCGGAATACTACTTGGGTTCATTGTAAGTCGCCGAGCAATAGAACTGGATCCATCAAAGGTCAAAGCTATTCAAGAGTTGCCACCGCCAAAGAACAAGAAGGACGTAATGAGTTTCTTGGGGAGACTCAACTACATCAGCCGGTTCATAGCTCAATCTACAGTTATCTGCGAGCCAATCTTTAAGATATTGAAGAAGGACGCCGCTACCAAATGGACCGATGACTGCTAGAAGGCCTTCGACGAAATCAAGGAGTACTTGTCAACACCACCGGTTTTAGTCCCGCCTGAGCCAGGTGGACCTCTACTACTCTACATCACAGTGCTAGATGGTGCCTTCGGTTGCGTCCTGGGACAGCATGATGAACAGGGAGGAAGGAACAGGCTATTTACTATCTCAGTAAGAAGTTCACCCCGTACGAAGCCCGGTATTCTCTGTTAGAGCGCACCTGCTGTGCTTTGACTTGGGTAGCTCAGAAGTTGAGGCACTACTTCTGTGCCTATACCACATAACTCATATCAAGGACGGATCCTTTGAAGTACATCTTTCAGAAGCCCATGCCTACCGGCAAGCTAGCCAAGTGGCAAATCCTGTTGAGTGAATTTGACATTGTCTACGTAACTCAGAAAGCGATCAAAGGACAAGCATTGGCAGATCACCTTGCCGAGAATCCCGTGGACGGAGAATACGAACCCCTAAAGACGTATTTTCCTGACGAGGAGGTATCATTCATAGGAGAGGATATTGCAGAATCCTATGATGGTTGGAGAATGTTTTTCGATGGAGCAGCAAATTTAAAAGGAGTTGGCATAGGAGCAGTCCTAGTGTCAGAAACCGGTCAGCATTATCCGGTGTCTGCCAAACTCAGGTTCCCGTGCACCAACAACATGGCCGAATATGAAGCCTGCATCTTAGGGCTCAAGATGGCCATTGACATGAACATCCAAGAGTTGCTAGTAATTGGGGATTCGAACTTGCTTATACATCAGGTCCGAGAAGAATGGGTGACCAAGAACTCCAAGATACTCCCTTATTTGCATCATGTACAGGAGTTGAGAAAGAGGTTCACAAAGACAGAGTTCCAGCATGTTCCCAGAGTCCAGAATGAGTTTGCCGATGCATTGGCTACCCTATCATCCATGATACAGCATCCAGACAAGAACTTCATTGATCCTATTCTGGTGAAGATCTATGATCAGCCATCTTACTGTGCTCATGTCGAAGAAGAAGCATATGGAAAACCTTGGTTTCATGACATCAAGGAATATTTGAAAAAAGGAGAATACCCTGAGCTTGCAAACACCACACAGAAACGCACGCTCCGAAGATTGTCTAACAACTTCTTTCACAGCGGAGGAATCCTGTATAGGAGGACTCCGGATATGGGATTACAAAGGTGTGTTGATGCGAAAGAAGCATCTAAACTACTAGAAGAAATCCATGTTGGGACCTGCGACCCACATATGAATGGTTTTGTCTTAGCCAAGAAGATACTCCGGGCTGGTTATTTTGGATGACTATGGAAACAGATTGCATCCAGAACATCCGGAAATGCCACCGCTGCCAGATACATGCAGACATGATCAAGGTACCTCCAAATGATCTTAATGCAACAAGCTCGCCATGGCCGTTCGCCGCCTGGGGAATGGATGTTATCGGACCAATCGAACCTGCCGCATCAAACGGAGACAGGTTTATCCTAGTGGAAATTGATTATTTTACCAAATGGGTCGAAGCAGCATCTTACAGAGCAGTGACAAAGAAAGTCGTGGCAGACTTTGTCCGCGACCACATCATTTGTCGATTCAGGATTCCAAAATCAATCATCACTGATAATGGCTCCAACCTCAATAGTGACTTGATGAGAGCTATATGTGAAACTTTCAAAATCAGACACAAGAATTCTACAACTTACAGTCCTCAGATGAACAGAGCCGTAGAAGCCGCCAATAAGAACATCAAGAAGATACTAAGGAAAATGATAGAGAAGCATAAGTAGTGGCACGAGAAGCTATCATTTGATTTACTAGGGTACCGCACCACAATTCGCACATCAACTGGGGCAACCCCCAATATGCTGGTTTATGGTACAGAAGTTGTCATTACCGCCGAGGTAGAAATCCTTTCCTTAAGGATCATACAGGAAACTGAGATCGATGATGCAGAATGGGTGAAGAGTCGCTACGAGCAGTTAGCCCTCATAGACGGAAAGAGGATGAATGCGGTTTGCCATGGTCAACTTTATCATAACAGAATGTCCAGAGCCTTCAACAAAAGAGTCAAGCCGAGACAATTCACGCCGGGGCAGCTGGTGTTGAAGAAAATTTTCCCACATCAGGATGAAGCCAAAGGGAAGTTCTCTCCCAACTGGCAGGGTCCATACATGGTTCATCGGGTTCTAACAGGAGGAGCCCTCATACTTGCAGAAATGGATGGAGAAGTCTGGCCAAAGCCGATCAATTCAGATGTAGTCAAGCGTTACTATGTGTAATCTTTATGCTTTCCTTATGATGTAATNGTTTGGGTTCCTCTGAAAACCCTAGTTTTGAGGTTTTTCTGATCTCTTTAGATCTGTTCCGTATCCATGTTTTCCTTAATATTTTAAATGATTTTCCTGGCTTTTCATTCAATAACTACTTTCAAAACCATTTCTTTTCCGATCTAGGGTTTTTCTGAAAGTATTTAAATGTTTCTCTGACTTTCTTTTTGTGTGTATTTGCCTCTATTGTGTTCTTGTATTTTCTTCTACCATGTTCTTGTATGCTCCTTCTACTGTATTTTCTTATACTGTATTCTTGCATGCTTTTTCTACTGTATTTTCATCTACCGTGTTCTTGTGTTTTTCTCCTATTGTATCTTCCTTTACTATGTTCTTAAGTGTTTCTTATTAAGTTCCACCTACTGAGTTCTGGTTAAGCTTCTTCTAGAAAACGTCTTAATGTGCTTCTCCTACTGTTCTTATCAATTTTCCCATTATGTTTTGAATTAGTTTCTTCTACTCTATTTTCTTTGGGCTCTTCTACTGTGTTCTGCATGTTACTTTTCTATCATGTTTCTCATAAATTTCTGTTGCTGAAAGAAACGTGTTAGAAGTTTCAGTTCTTTTCTGAGACCTCTGAACCTGTTTCGATTTAATTACTTGCCCTCTCATCTTTGCACTCGATTAATGGTGGAAACCCTAGAATTTGGGGTTCTTCCAAGTTTTGCTATGTGATTCGCCTGAACTAGAGTTTTATTTCAAAACCCCCAACTCTTTCAGACCAATTTCGAGTCTCTAAATTGAGTTAGGACATCCTTGTCTTTCATACGACTCTGACTTTTGCTAAAATCTTCTAAACTCTTTTACAGTGGATTTTTCTATTGATTTTACAATGACACGACATCTTCTTTCAGCTCAACATGTTTGTATGCTCTTTATATGTGATGAACTTCCCTCTAAAATGGCTTTCGGATTTGTGATTAGTTCAGACTCCCTTCTGAATAGGTCTGATTGATTTTCTTTCCTTGTTTGCTGATTTTCCCTGTGACTCGACTTAAGTTAAAAACCTTTCTCAGCTTTTCTGACTTGGTTCATTCATACAAAATCTCTGACATCTAATTCACTGGCTACTAATTGATTTTCTTACCTTAATTGTACAACCGCGTATTTCAAAATTCTGTACTTAAATAAAACTTCTATGTATTTACCCCTAATTGCCTACTTTGCACAAAATGCTTATTTAATTTCATTCCTCAAATAGTTTTTACCCGTTTCTGAATTCCTTAATTAAAGGAAGTCTTGTATGATTTATTCTTAATTGATATTCATTTCCTTAACTGCTTTCTTGCCTTATTTCTGCCTGATTTTCACACTATAAAGGCCCGACCATTTCACAAACTCAACACAATAGAGAATCATTCTGAACTCATACTCACACACAATAGTATTCTCTCTTCTTGTTTGCACTGTGGCCTGTTTACAAGACCTATTGCTTTTCTCTATTTGTTTCTTTGAAACTGGTATGTCCTGATTTAAGCTTCAATATCACAACAATCTGTTTATTTACAGCTTGTGTATCCATGTCTACTTTCTGTTCCTGTAGAGTTCAATATTTAAATTAGCATGCTGATTTCTTTCTGCCTGTTTCTGCTATGAATCCCTATTCCTTACCCCCTTGTGTGTTTGAGCTATGGTTTAAGACATGGCAATATGTAAGTTATTGTCCATGAATTAAACTTGATCCTTTGGGATCCCAGCCCCTTAACAATGTGTTCTAACAGGCTTATGGGTATGCTAGCACTCCCTATTGCTGGGCATGCCCACAGCCTGCTCTTGCCTCTTTCAATTTACCTATTTCCCCCGACCCCTATGTGTATTTATTTGTATATGTTTCCCTTTCCCTTTCCCCCTTTCAGAACTCTGTTTCTGCACTTGCACTCTCTCTTAGTCTCTAAGTTCTGCCCCGCTCTTGTGAGCCTTGCCTTGGGACCTTGAGTTCCCTGTGAACTTGGACACTTGAGGGATGGCCCTTCCACACCGCACTATGTCTTAATCTGGTGATGCATTTGGGTGTGAGCATTGCCCAGAGTCATTTTCGAGGCTCTTAGGGAACTTTGACACATCCAAATGGGAGAAAGGCTTTGGATCATGATCTCATTGGAGTTGGTTTACTTCATATTTCAGACAGAAAGTCTGCATCAGGCTCTCCTTGGTTGTACTTTTTAATTTCTGATGTATCCTTTTATTTTTCTGGGCTGTAATAAACTCTTGGGGATGGCTAGTGAAAAAGGGAGGGATAACTATGTATGCAAAGGGTAGATATCCTGCCTATAGGTACTTTCTGAATTTCTGCACTCTCATATAGATATCCTGCCTATAGGTTATTTTTGAATTTCTGCATTCTCTCATATAGATACCATGTCTATAATTACCTGGAAATCTGAATCCTGCATATGCATATAGAAAACATGCCTACAGGTCCTTCTGAATCTTACGTATACATTATTCATTAGGCAATCATGTTTATTGGTCTTAAATAATCAACTACAATTAGATATCATGTTCATAGGCTTTAAACAAAGGGTTGAACACCTAGATATCATGGTTATAGGTTTTCTGCATTTTACTATGTCCATAAAAGTGTTTAAAAATAAATAACGCATAGAAAGCATGCCTATAGGAACTATTAATCAAGTATGAATCGCTTCACTCGCTTATAAGTCTAAAACCAATAATAGTGACGTATCATCAGTTGCAGAACTTATGATCTCTCGCTAAAACTTGCCTTTCTTTAATAACTGACAACTTTTATCAAATCAGTATGTATTCAGTTTACCTCATTGTTTCTGAAATCAGTAGATATCATGCCTATAGGACCCTCTTCCACCACTTTGGCAAACTATAGGGTACACTTTATAAACTGAATCAGATTTTATTAGCTACAACCAGCAGGCAGGCCTGATTCGGGTTTCTTATCTGAACTATGTAACAAATCAGTCTGCCTCAACCTTTAAGTTTTAATCAAACCCTAAACAGTATGCGCAAGACATGCGAAATTATGTGCTTCTCTTTCAAAAGAGGTATATCTGAGCCTTTTACTTGTTATGTGTTTCCCCAACTTGCTATACGTGTTTTTGTATGTCGCTGTTGATACCCAATTTTTCCCTATATTTTTTTATATATGCAAAATACTTTAAAAATAGCATGTACAGGCATATATAAGCATGCCCCAAAGTTTTGGTATTTTTCCTTTATTTTTTAAGATTTTAAAACCAATTTATTTTCTATTTTAATACTACCAAATTCAATAATTATTCCCAAACTAGCATTTTTTTAGTGAATAATTTATTTCGTTCTCATATTTACCCTAAGATGTAAATGGGGTAATTTTTGTATATTTTTATACATTTATTTTGTATTTTCTAAGCTAATTGCATATAATTACAATTATAGCCTATTTTACGATTAACAACATTCTATAATTATAAAATCACTTTTAGTATTTTAACATTAATATTTATATGTTATTAATTGGTCTAGTACCTTTAATTTATTTTCAAGTCATTTTTTACTATTTTTATAAATTAAAAGGGGAAAACTGGCT